>NW_009601728.1:0-36429 GCF_000690535.1 Cariama cristata | reverse complement strand
GGATGGATTTTGTAATGTGGCCTCATATCTACTAAGACCTGGACTTCAGTCAAAATTTCTGCTCAAGAAAACCACAGATGGCAGATTACCAATATATTTCAGTTAGAGCTAGCACTGGATTTGAAATCACTGAGTATCTGAGCCAACCAAACCTCTTCTTCAGCTCTGAAAATAGGCATTTTCCTTGGAGAGCATTTGACTCAGTCCCATCATACAGGAGTGAGGTCATCCACTCACAAACTGAGCAAGGACCCTCCTCGGACAGCCTGAGGTCCTCTGAAGACGTCTTAGCCCATTATTGCAAGTGGTGAGAAAAAGCTAGTTCTTTCTCCTGTATTTCTATCCTGCAATGTCCAGAGAAAGCTTCTTCCTTCATAAGTGCCAAATACTCACATTTAGAGGGAGCTGGGGTATAGTAGCACCATTTTTTTTCTGTCTCACTCTTACTATCTGTGGGTTCCCCAGCTTCTAAAATGTATATATTTCTGTTTAAAGAAAAAAAAAGTAGTTCATTCTCTGCAAAAGGAACAACACAAGCAAGAGAACACAGTATGTAGCTTGGCTACTTATAAGTGCCTTGTTACCTGGGATAGAGCATACCTCTGACTTGGGTATAATTAGGTACTTATTTGAAAACTTACATATTCCTCCTGAAGTAGATGGAAATATACACTGACTTTCAGCTTGTATAAGATGTGAGGAGAAGGGGGAGAATGGTCTTGTGCTGAAACTTAGACAAGAAGCTATTTCTGGAGGAGAAAAAGGAATTTTACACCACTGTTCAACACAATCCGATGTCATTCCAGGCACAGCGCACTTTACTAGCTATTTCCATGAGATAAGTCTCTTAAGAGACAATGTAGTCTTAAGTGCAAGAAAAGTGAGCCTATGTTTCTTTCATACATGTCACAACACAGAGTTTATGGTAGTCTTTTAGCACACCACTGTTTCTTGCTCCCCTCCATTCACCTTTCCTAATCTCCAGCCATTTCAGACTGCTTGCAATGTGCTCTGTTAGACTGGATCTTCACTTACTCTTAACTGGGAGTTCTATGTCATCCCTATTTTGTTCTATTCCCTTCATTGTGTGACATTCTTAATTTAGTTTGTCCAAGCAAGTTTGTGGTTTATGAAACTAGAAATCCTCGAAGTTGCAATTCTGTGTTCCTTTTAATTGGTTAAGAAACAAAAAACCAAACCCAGAACCCCACCAAGCCGAATACAGCATTGTGTAACAGTTGAGCTGTTCTTAAACACAGGGGCAGATTTCTTGTTTTTTTCATTACTTATCAAAGACAGTGGCTTACACACCTTGCACTATCTAGACAGCAGTCTCTTGGGATGTCAAAAGTCAAGGTTACATCAGTCCTTGACTTTATCCAGGCTCTATGATGCACAATGGCACTGTAACAGAGCACTTCCTCTTTGTTCTGGGGGAACTTGATTCATAATGAGCCCATCCAGGGTGTACTCAGATTGTGATAAAGAGCTCTACACAGAGGCTCCTATTTTAGAGAAACAGGTGTTGGCTTTGATTAGAGAAAAATGACATCATCCAAGGGAGAGGAGAAAAAAAAGCAAAGAGAAAGGAAGGCAAAAATAGAAAAAAGTGGCAACCAGACACAAATACATTTGCACATATAAAGCTGTTCTAATGAGAGCCAAATTGATTTGACATTCAGTGGCAGTTTGACGCCAAAAAAAGCAAAGCAGCCTACAAAAGGCCCAGCTCATTGTTTATGGAGTGTCATACTTCATCATCTGTGAGACCAATAACAGTGATGGGAAGACCTTTAAAAGCAGGGATTTTGCACAGAATGGCTGCATGGATACCGCTGATGTCAGATCCAATAGAATGATTGTGAGCTATTTCCTGAATTGAAATCATGTTTGTCAGATGAAGTAGATGCTTTCTACAGATTATATCTTTGAGAAGAGGATTTGGTACATTGTTAGAATTCTTGGCTGATTTCTCCTAGGCAGACACAGCCACAATACTTATCCTATGATGAGTTCTGATCATCAAACTGCCCTGAAGAAAAATACAGAAGAGAAAAAAATTACATAAGATGCAAATACAGCTTCCAGTACATGAAAATTAATCTCTTTATGAAAAAGAACTTTGCACAAAATCATGTAAATTAATGTAGGCACCCCTTTCATCATCCTTATTTTCATAGATAACTTTGTAAATATTTTTACAAACACAATTTTTTACATGTTCATCAAAACAGTGGACTTCTGTTATTAGTAGACTGTAGAATGTATTTCGTCCATCCCTGTTTTCAGTTAGAACACCTGGTGAGAAGTGACATGTTTATCAAATGTTGGTGAATGCCAACATGAATTAAATAAGCCTTCAAAAAAACGTGAGATGCTAGATCCTTGTACAGGAAAGGATACGTGTAGAAAGCAGTTTCTCTCTGCCTTCTAGCTATAAGCTCAATCTAGATATCACAATATTGATATTAAATTCTGATACAAATGTTTCTGTTTAGATTTCACTAGAAAATCTGTTTCTTTCTTGGGGAAAAATTCAGGAATTTCAGCCTCCTGGGTCTCAATTCTCTAATGACTCACTGGAATACAAATAGACAGTAATCTCAAATTAGCAAGTCTTTAATCACGTTTTACATATAGTATCTAGTGTGGCTTCATAACTCAAAAACCACTACCAGGGTAATCAAACTCATAATGGATGGCATAAATATAGACAAAAAAAATTAAGAGAGACAAGATACATGGAAGTAGGTCTATGTGAATAAATAAAACATTTTATTTCATTCACATTAAAAACAAAAATCAGTTTAACCTTTTTTTTTTGCAAACCTGTCATTCTGTTTCTTGTAAATATTTGAGTCTGTGAGTTTATTAGCATGACCACCCACCAAAATAAATAGATCGTTAGGTCAAAATGTTTAAATATTCACAAAAAGCCAACATTACATCCATATTAAATATTGTATTCTGTGATATATGAAGACAGTGTACATTGGTTATGAATCATGTATGCAGATGCCATGTCAGCTTTATGTTGCAAATCATATGATTGAGTTTCTTTTGTCATATTTAGGAGAATTATAAACACACTGGAATAAATTACAAATTTTGAATACTACAAGATAGGTTTCTAAATTCACTCTGTGATAGTACCTAGCGATTCAAGGCCATATCTATTCTACTACAGCCTTGACTTCAGCTTGCAGGAGAAATGGACTTGCTCTGTGTCTGATGCCCACTGGTTTAGTAGTCAGTCTGAAGTCTTGCAGTCATGGCATTTAATTCTATTGAATTAAATATTAAAATACAGGCAGCATGATAAGCCCTTCAACAAGTGGATTTCACTTTTCTCAGGCTGTAAGTGTTCTCACGGACAATCGTGTTGTAGAAAAAGTAAACAGAAAATTACTTACTGAAGACTGAAGAAATGCATTGCTATCAAATTTTGTGAAAACATTTAAAATGTTACCTTTTAGGATTCAGTGTCAGAATTATAACACCACAGAAGTGAATGCAAGCAATTTACATTTCCCTTAGAGCTATTGTTTCACACTGTCTGAAGATTCAGGCTATGTCTTTCACTGCTGAGAAATGATGTATTTTACATCAAGCAATGTAAACTTTTATAAATTAGTGAAAACAAGGAAAAGACAAATTTAACTTCAATGTAGCTAGTCAAGGTTAACTTCAGATCCACATCTGCCATTATATTGACAAAATATTAAAAAAAAAATCATATGATGTTAACAATGAAAATACAGCCTTTGCAAGAGAACACTGTATTAATTACCTGCTGCTCACATTGGAATCTTTCCTCCACAGTTCTACACTCATAAAGTCTGAAAATACCTTGCATTTTGGTTTTGTATTTCCTTCCACATCTTTGAAAAGTGATAGTTTTTATATGAATTTCTTCTGAAAAAGAGAGAACCAAAGTAACTAGACTCAATGTATAAACTTTTGCATATATATTTTAAAAAATCATAATTTTTTAGTACAAATTACAATGAATTCTTTGTATTAGTTACAGTCAAAATATATTTTCACTTAGTCACGGTCTGCTTTCTGTGCTATATCAAGACCAAATATTATTTGTAGAAAAAAATCATAAGTTATCTTGAAAAGTGAATATGTCAAATTTCTAGTCTGGTCATGGACAATTTATATATCAAAAAAGTGACATTCACAAAACAGTTTTTCAGTTTGATTTTTCCTACCAGACAACCAAGTATCATTAAGCTGGAAAACTGTTTTCAAGTAGTAGACTTGGGCATTTGATTCTGCTTATTTCACCAAAAGGATCAAGGTCATCTGATTTGGATGTGTAATTACCAGGTATGAAACATCCATTTCATCTAGCAGAAAGAGCTGATCAAGGCACTAAAAGCTAAACATAAGCTAAGAAATAAAGATTTTAGTTTTATTTTGTTTTCCTAACACTGAGAGTGATTAACTCCTGGAACAAATTAACTCAGAAAGTGGTAATTTCTTCATTGCCTGGAACATCTGCAGCAGAAATGGATTTCTTTTTCCCTGAAAGACATGCTTAAATAAAGCTGGCTTAAATTTTGTTGCTGGAGATAAAGGTTTGGGAACTCCCCTTCTCTGATAACTTATATTAAGTGTGTAACTTTGCGTAGCACTTCCTTGCTGGTAGGGTTTGGATAGTTTAGGTAGATGGCTCCTGAGTAGCGCCTGACACAAGTTACTTGGCTCCAAAAAAAGACATAACACAAAATTTTATGTGCCTATGTTATACGATGATCTAATAGTCTGGATAACCTAGGAATTTTTTTAGTCTTAAAACTGAGAAGTTTCTATTAGTATCTCTAGGACATATAAGTACACAGAAGGAACAGAACGAAACCATACAGGAAAGAAAATATTCTTCTGATCTATTCCAAAAGTGGTTCTTTAGATTTTTAGCCCCTCAACATTTAGACTTTTAGCCCCTCAGTCTTATCTGTGATATTGTAGTGAAAATAATTTTATTTACATTCTTTTTACTTCCAGTGTCCACAATCTGTTTACTTACATCCCATACAGCTAAGTCTGACTGTACCATATTTTATTCCATTAAACTAGCTTCAGCTGAATTGCTTAGTAAATTCCAGCCTGCTATTCCTTTCACAGCTCAGTAGAGGCACTGAGCCTGCACAAGCACTGCTAAACACATTCTGAAGAAGACCGGGTTAAACAGGGATCCTGAAAGCCTCATCGACACAGGTAATCTTCACTGCTGATGGCAAAAAGACTATAGGATGGCATTAAAAAAAACAAGATAGGTTTTACACTTAGGTAACTAAGAGAATTGATGCTGAGCTTGTAAACAGGACAGGTTAAATACAGACACTAAGATAATAGCAAGCCATTATACACTTTTTCAGTATAAACTTTCAGTGTATAAAAACCTCTTATCAAGGAAGTGTGACTACAAGATCTACTCCTTAGAGATTGGTTACTTTTTAAAAAGAAAATTTTCTCCTGCTTGGGAATCTAGCAAGAAATTACCTTCAAGAGGAAGGAAAGAAAGACAACAAGAAGAAAACTAAAATGCAAGTCTCTCTTTTCCTTGTTTCCTCTCTTCCTTCTTTCCCACCACTCTGTATGCCACTCTCTTGTTACAGTGGGATGTTTGGAGGCGTATTTTCTAAAACAGTTCCCAGCCAGATAACCTTCGCTCATGCCAAACTGTTTATGTTAAAGCTGCGAGTTCCCTAACTGAGGCTAGACTTAGTGATCCTTGCACAAAACTATGGGAGGCTCCAAGATGTCTCCTATATGTTATTAAACCCACCTGTTCACTCAAAGGGTTCTTTCTAAGTAATGATACCAGGTCTAACTGCGCAGCTGGAAATGACTAGAGATCAAACTGTGCTGCAGCAACTTGCAAAAGATGAAAATGAGTAGTTCCTAGGAAGTCATGTTGCAAGAAGTTCACAAGACATCCATTTCCAAGAGACACACAGACACAGTTCATGCACCATTACAAGCTCATCAGTTTCTTGAAAGGAAACGCATATACCTATAGTGCAGCGCATACATCCTCTGTGCAGGCTTTCACTAATAGAAAGTGGTCCCCAAAATCATGGGTTTAGCATAATGTCTTAAGGTGTTTAACTACAATGTAAGAACTCAATGCAGTTCAATGGCTATTCTTTGTAGTTCAGACTGGAAACCTAACTTAGATGCTCTGAAAGAGCTCATATTTTTGGATGTGTCTGAAGTTGGATGAATGTAACTACCTTTTTGAGTAAAAGAATGGGGAAAATCAATGAAGACAATGGGAGAAAAAAATATTTTGATTTCAAAATTATTAATTAAATGCCATCCTTTGTGTATTGCAGATTTTTTCTTGCTCTGAAAACCAAGTGATTTTTATTTGGTAGTCATCTTGAATGAGACTGTTAGAAGAAAAAGCTTAAAACCAGGCATGTCAAAGCCCTTTTCATAATGAACCGGTAGCATAGAAAGCTTTGCATTATATGTGTTAAAGAATGAACACACAAAGTGTAAGAATGTCTTCTGGCAAGATACCTGAACTGTAATAAAGCTGATATCTACGAGAAAATGTTCCACTAACAGTAGGAACTAGTGAGAAGAGTATTTTATTCCTGGTCTTGCCTGTGAAAAGATGGGTAGTATTCTGTAGTATTCTCAGATCTATGAAAGCATAAAACAGAAAACAAAGTGAAAACAACCCTGCAGTTTTAACCAAATCTCCTTCTTGTATTTTATCAGCAGCAATAACTATTCAACAATTTGGTTTAAGTTAATCATTTCATTAGTAAACCAAAAAACCAAATGCCATCAAACTAGATGAAGATCGATTGCTCTTTATGGAGCAGTTTCTGGTGCTAACAAAAGCAAAACAGTGTGGGCTTACTGTACAGCATCCTACCCCAGCTTCTTTCCTTCATTCCTTTATTTCAGCCACTGAAGTCAGAGGGTATGAACAGGAATATATGCGGAAAGAGACTGGTTCCCTAAAAAGCTGTTTTCTTACGCAGCTACTTTTTTACTGTAGAACTACATTAAAAACTAAAATGGAAAATTATGCAGTTTTGTAGCAGCTATTTTATAAGCAAACATATCTTTATTTTCCACGTACTAAGCGAAAGCAAATTGAGAGTCTTTTGGTCAGCTGTGTAATGCCATTTGTAAATGGAAGTAACTTAGGTTCATCAGGGTTTCTTTGCCCCTCTAATTCAATGTAAGTTTGCTTTTGTTTATGAAAATAAATTTGATCAGCAAATCAGAGTGTAGAGGTAGTGTTAACTCATTCAGTGATATTCAGCAGTTTTTATGCACTTTTATATTTCTTTGCATTTTCACTCTTAGAAACTCATTTACATAATCTCCGTATGGTCATTTCACAGTAACTGTATGTGACTCTGGATATGCCAGCTAATAATTACCCTAAGCTATCTGAGAATACCTAACCACAGAGTGACTATACAGTTATTTCTTAATACTCAAACTCTAGATTGAAAGCCCTCTGACTGGTCCAATACTATGAAATGTCAAGCTGTTTACCAACAACAAAGACTGCCTCTGATTCTCAGCCCCTGCAGTTGAAGCAGAAAATGCCAGTGTTTACCTAAAGAAGAATGGGGGAAAAAAACTCTCCTTCCTCTATGCTTGGTCCTGTGGCTGTTGGAGTGAATAGTAGTTTTTGTCATTGATTTCAATAGCAATTGAATCTCTCTCTCTCATCCTTTTTATGCCCCGCCCTCTTGCACTTCAGGAAAATACTTTATTTACACAATAACTGGCATACAACTATAATTTTTGTAGACAAGAGTCTGCTGTATTTCCTCATCTACTGGCTTAGTTTAGGTTTCCCATCATCTCTCATACAGAGCCATGAAGTACATGTCTGTATATCTGAACATGTAATTTCACTAGAAAAATAAGAGAGGAAGCAAGAATTTTCCCTTGGAACTTTTGTAGGCCAAAATCTGCAGGTATTTTTACCATAGCACTGCAGCTTTCCCGAGCTTTGGCCACTACTTTCCAGCATTACTCTCACACAAGACGGCTTATCATGAGACTGCTTCCTTTTTGTTAGAGTTTGGATTAAATGACTATGGAAAGGGGCAAAGGCAAATTATGAAAGGCAGGACTTTCCTCCCCTTCCTCCTTAGCAACTGAATTAAAAAATGCCACTGACTTTAATCACCAGTTACAGGGTATTGAATTGTACAGGGTTTAGAATTTGGCAGAAGGGATAAAAAATTTCTGAATGGGGATAAAGGAAAACACAGAAAAGCCTATATAAAAATGCAGGGGGAAAAAAAAGCTATTTTCTTTAATATTTTACAGAATATGCAGAAATAGCATTGGATAATGCTTAAATAATACTGACAAAGTACACTGCAAACAGGGAATTTCTCAGGGTTCTGTATGTGTGTGCTATTTAATTGTTTTGGATTTTTGGTTAAGATTTCTTTTCAAAAAGAATGGTGTGATCTAAAAAGAGAGGACAAGCTTGGTTCAGTTATAGCTTTCATATAATTACTACAAACTAATGCAAATTAGACTGTAGGTCTGCTCAATGTACATTTCTGTGCCTGCCAAATTATGTTTGGCAGTGTGGTCAAGCAATAACAGATGCACAGTGTGCCTAGTTTTCTCGGGCTGTTCAATAATTAGGAGGGCCATGTATTATAATAAACCACATCCCCTTGGCTGAGATTTGGATGCAAATTGCACACTAATTCACTTCCAAGTTTTTTGGAAGCATACCAAAAAACATGAAAATTAGGGAAATATACTATTTACTTCGGGAAATGTGTTTAAAACTAAATAAGGCTCATTTGTAAGCAGTGTTCATCTATTTCACGCTTGTAAAAAAATTAACAATAAGTTCCCTTTCCTTTACACTATTTAGTTCAGCTTTACCACAGAGCAGCTAATGTGACACCTCTGTAATGTTCATGGCATCTCTATTATTCTTGTACTGAGAGAGTACAATATAAAAGACAGTTACTCTGCTTTGTATTTCTCTAAGGTATTGCTGAGGTTGAGTGGATGATATCAGTTCAATGAAAGACTTGAATCACATTGCAATCCAAATTCTTTGCAATCAGTTGAGTTGTAATGGCATCCTGTTTATAGCAGAAAATTCGTCTTTTGAAAAGGCTGAAGATTCTTTACCCTTAGCTATTATACAAAGGCTGAATGGACAGATTTAATGAAAAAAAAAATACTTAATGAAGGAAATTCTAGGAAATCCAGCAATGTAATGTAGTTACACGTGTAGATGTAATTACACCTGTCTCCAAATTCTGAAGAAACAGAAAATTAAAATAATTCAACTTATTGCTATACATATTAACAGGTACTTAGGTTGTCCTGAAAATCATTTAACAGTGAGCTGCCTTGCAGTAACAGTTAACACTCTTAAAGAGAGAAATATAATGCAACCTAAAAGTGGGGTAATAAGAGATGCATCTCTTGTGTTTATTGCCTACTAATTGCATTGTGATCGCACTGAAGAGACAGGCTCACAGATTAGGACTCCTCTGTACACACTCTAGACAAACAGAGAAAAAAAGGCAGTGAAAATGGCAGAAATCAGAGCACTCTCCTGCAGTATTATTTTAAGTTTTTTTGTTTTAAGAAGAGATATCATGGAACATAATTTTGTAAATCTTTCAAAGCATTTTAAATTTTACAGTGATGTTCAAGCAGTTCTTTGCAAGAAGACAATGAGGCAAAATGTTGTTTGCCAAAAATACAAAAACCCCTTTCTACACTACATACAAAACTATATTCTACACTGCCAGCACAATTTTAGTGACTAGAGTGCAGTTCTGACACAGGTGACTTAGCTGTAAACTAATTCACATGGGCATCAGTAGAAATCTCTATAGTAAAGAAAAAGTCAGTAGATTACTGAAGTCTTAACTACTAAAATTTTGATAATACAGAAATACAGGCATAAGGACAGCAGGCAAGTGTCCTAGGTTTAAGATTGTTTTTAGGAGGATAAATCAATGCTGTGACATGCAGCTATGACTAGACTGCTATGTATGTCAGGTTTACAGAGCTTTATAGTAGGTATTTTTTAGGTGTTTCTTAGGAGTTTATCCTATTTGGTGGTTATTGGTATTGCGACTATATCATCAGGGACTAATAGAACAGCAACAAAATCCTTGTTTCCAGCATGATGAACAGAGAGTTAACTACACAAAAGCAGTTTTGGCAAAAGTACTGTTCACTCTGTATGTTGAAATTGAAAACAGGCTAAAGACTAAATGTGGAAAAGCAGCTGAAATTGTAAACTCATTTGAGTCATTTAAATTAAGGGACTATGAAGAGCTTTGGGTAAATTTTGCAAAAATAACTGGTTGAACAACTTAGTAGCCGATAAGCCTCAACACAGATAAGACCTCCCTAAAACACATTGGTGGAAACAGTCTAAAGTATTTATACATAATGTTGTCTCCTGAATTAGTTGTAACCTCTCAGGAAAAAAAGATCTAGGCATTACTGTAGACAGCTCAATGAAGAGACTTGTTCAGTGGTGTTTAAAAAAGCAAATAAGATGTTAGATTGTGTTAAGAAGGGAATAGAGAAAAGAAAAGAGAAGATTACAATTGCATTATATAAATCGATGGCACATTGATTACTGTATTCAGTTAGACATCTTATTTTAAAAAGACACAAATGAGAAGGTGAAATGAAGTACAATGAAAATGACAAAGGTGTTACTTTCACAGTCACTAAATTATGTCAGCCTCTCCAGAAGCATACAGGACTAAGTGGAAAACGTTAATCCCAATTTGATAGAACCACCTCCAGAAAGCTAGCTATTTTTCTAACATTTATCAGATGCAAACCAACCCATTTTTTAACATTTATGAGAGACTGCTTCAGCATGATGCCAGTGTCACATTCAGGAAAATACAATGATGGTACAGAGACGTTTTTGGACTCCAGTCATTCTGTTGTTTGCGTACTCATCATAGATGCGAAGTATGTGTAAATTCGAATCAACACTTGAGAAATAATGTAATTTCCATTTTTAGTGAAGAATCTTTCTCTGAAATTAGTCTTTCCACTTAAACTTCTGGGTATCCCCAGCTTGTCACATTTTCTTGCACAGGGGCATTAGGGGGAAACCTGATGTTTTGGGGTCTTGGAGTTATTAGTGCTTTTATGAGAATTTTGCTATCGTTTTTATAGAAAAAAATTCACTGAGGTCAGTTAAAATTTATTAATAATTATTATATTTTTGTGAAGTGATGAGGGTTGTTACATCTTGCCTGAACTGTTCAAATCAGCAGGATATATATGTAGTAGCTTCCCCAGACTTGGAGAAGACCTCTGAAAACGTCAAGTTTATGCGTATCTATGTCTGGTGAAACAATATGTGTGCATGTTAAACATTGAAAATAGTCCAAGAGCTGCCATTAACTTGAATTGATCTGAAATCATTATCTGGAACTGCCAGGAAATTGAAAAACGAGTTATTTCCACAACCCTTATCTGAGATACTCCATATCGTTTGAAGAATGTACAGGAATGTCATCATCATCACTGCTGCTAACTTCAGTAGAACATTAATTCATTAAACATAAAAGAAAGCACCAAAGATAGGGTGCGTCTCCACTCAGAAGAGACTTTCGTAATACACCCATACCCAGTTAAACTCTTTCTCTGTATGTGGTGAATACAATACATGAAGAAGTCTCTCTGGAGTGTTATTGAGTACAATAGTCTTTTAGTAACACTAAGCAAACTATCCATTGAGTTGTGTAAACCTATACAATGATAGATGTCTAACAAAACTTTGGATACGGGGCAGACCAAACACATTGTCAATTGTCTTGGTCTTGCCAGTTATGTTCCTTCAGCAGTTGACAGCTTTTGTGATTTTTTCAGTCATCATACTACAGGTGATAGGGTTACACTGGCACGTATTCCGTATCTATTAGACGGCTGCTGCATTTAAAGCTCAATGATCTCTGTAGATTCCTTCTAGTCTCCTATGTTCCTTATCAGATTTTTCCTAGACTAACATCACCTCTGCTATAGTGTCAGGTGAAAGCCAAGATAAATAAATGCATTTCTCTACATTTGTTTCATTGTATGACATGTTGACACTACTAAAATGATCATTATGACTTACTGTTTTCCTTATCAGAGTCTCCCTCAATAGCTCTGGCAAGTTAGACAGAACTGAAACCAAGAAATAATTTTTAATTAATTGACTATAAGAGATATTTTCAAAATTCATAGCATTCAGAATTTTCAAAGAAAGATGGGAACATTTATTTTCAAGCATTTTCATTTGAAAATAACCCATTTTCCCATTAGTCCACTGAAAATTTTTAATCCAAACTGTTTTGCTGAAAAAATGGAGATACATTTTATCATCATCATCATCATCATCATCATCATCATTATTATTATTATTATTATTATTATTATTATTATGTATATTCCTGTTTACTTTCCTGTTAATTTATTTTTAAAGCTAGGGCTCAAATTTGCAAAGATTGAGTTAGGTGCCTAAATACCTCCACACATGTGACAATAAATCTCAGTCAGATCAAAGTTTAAAACCCATTTTCTGCTGCAGAGTAATATACTGGGAATAGCATCTGTAGATTATTCTGTTTTCATCACTCATATTTTAATTCTTTTTTAAAAGACTTCGGGAAATTCAGTATCTCTATTTGCTAAGATGGTGGATAATATGCTTTGTGCAAACCTGGGAAATGCTCTAGGAATGATATAATGCCTAAGGACAAATTGCTCTCTTGTAAGACTTGATGTCAGCAGCGTGATCTGTTTCAGCTCAGAAAAAAATATCAATTCTACAATACTACTCAGGAAAACCCTTCAGTCTAGTGACCCTTATTTGTCATCTTCATATTACAGAGCCCATACTGGTAGCCTTTTCTGCTCAGATGTGAAATATAATTTTCGTATTTACCAGAGTGTTACATATTAATGTTTATTACCAAGTCACTCGGACTCTCCTTTTTGCAGTTGTCCGGCAGTTCCCCGGAAGAACCAACCTCTGAGACTGTCACCTGATAGCTGGGGAACTAGCTGAAAAAGAGCTGCTCATTTATATCAGTTCTTCCTGGATAATATGGACTGTGGGGCAAGAGTATAGCCAAGTGGGATGGAAATTTAAATATAAATTACTCCCTGGAGGAATGGTGTGACATTTGTGAAGAAACTAAAACAGTTACTGTGAGACACAGACTGGTTCTCTTTCATTGTTTCACAGAATAAAAAGACCAGCAAAGGTATATGCACCATTCAAAACCCAACAAATAAAAGCTTATATTTGATGCATTTTATCACTGGCATTTTCAAGACATGATGTCTTCCCTTTTCTCTCTGGCATAATGAGTTTAATCGCACCATACCAGGAGTACTGTTTGAGGATGAAGTGTGAGGGACTGCTCCAGACTGTTCTACAGCTGAGCAGCCACAACATTTATCTGGAAGAAACATGTTCAAACCGCCATTAGGCAGAAGAGGTGATTGGACCCACGTCTGCCATACCCTCGGTGAACATTGTAGCAAATAATCTACTTGGGATAGTATGGAAAGAAGATGGTCCTTCACTCCTACCTAGTGTTACTTCACTTTTCCTCTGTGAAAAAGACTAATTTCAGGAGCAGTTTTAGGGTAATGAATCTTATTGTTCTAGGTTGTCTCCCTGCAGCCTAGACATGTAAATATCACCTCTCAGAGACTTACGAGAAATCTCTCTTTTCAGTATTTCCCATGAGCTATTTTAGGTAACTTTTGGTCTATGTTATGTTTTTATGGATCTCATTGTCAGCTTTCTCTCCCCACAGACTTTTGAAACAAAGCACCTGGATTCCAGTAAGTGGCAGGTTTGGTGATGCAACAAACAGTCAATGTTTTGATGGCCAAAAGCATTTTGCAGTAAAGTTTTATATCCTCAGGATTTTGACAACCTTTGCAATTTTAAAGAAGTGGAATAAGACTATCTCAGAAGTGGTTACGAAAGCTGGGGACACTTTTGTTAACTGAGCTGTCATTTTGGCATGGTTTCAAGTCCATGGCAGACTCACTGAAAAAATATTGCATCATAAAATAGACTGTGTTACAGAATCTTAGCATGGAATATACCTAAGAACATGAGGTCAACCTGTGCTTGTAATCTCATAGAGATTAAAAAACAAACAAACAAAAACCGCAACCTAGCAGAGGGTTAATTTAAAACTAAGAAGAATCTACTTCAGGCAGTAACGTTTTTTAAACCTTCCTTTATAATTTTTGCTTATCAAGGAGTGCCCTTCTGGTATATCAACTGAGCCAAGACTGAGTTCTCAAATACTATGATGGCTTCTGTTAATTAGATAGTTTATCTGTGATGAGTTGTTGACACTGAGATGATTTGTGTTAAATAATTTTAAAATATTCTGTGGGGCACTAACTTAGATGCATTGTTTGTTCATATTCCAGGCCCCGGCTTCAATCTTTTTTACAGCCCTCGACAGAAATGAAGTTGACGCTTCAGCAAACTTCTTTAAGTCAGAACAAGTAACATTGCAAAGATATTTTTGAGTAACTGGAAATCTGTAAGAATTTTGTCTTTTTATACTCTGGGCTGTAGTTTAATGGCATAAAATTTGAAAAACATTTTTTGTGTTATTATTTAAATATGTAAAGTTTTGGTAGCTTGGCATTTCTTAAATATTTCTTTTGTGATGTTTTCCTGTTCATAAATCCAATTCAGGGAAAATGCAGGAAAGACTGGCAGAATGCGACACTTCTTTCTACTAGGGTGCTATATTTTTATATATGCTCTATCTTTCCGTGGGCTTTACTTTCACAGAAAAGGTGGACATGCTGAGTTTTAATTGTGAAATACACTATTTGTTACAAAAATCCACACATTGTACTTCAGCAATGCTTATTAAGTACTATACTGTTTGAAATGAAAAAAAATTTAAGGCTGCATGTGGATGAACCAAGGGTAAACACAAGTAGGAAGTACTCTGGCACCATAATAACAGGAGCACATAATTATTTGTTCCTTTTGTTCTTCTACTTCATAAATTAGTTCTCCGCTCCTATCTTGCTTCTCTGTTCTTATACCTTTCCACCTTCCCATTTCTCTCTATTCTTTTCTTTCTTATTCCCCATTTCAACAAAAATAATACCCTTCTTTCTAACTGTTTTTATCTACTTTTCTCTTGTTTGCCTCTACTCTCTCTCTAGTCTTTAAGCCCCAAATGCTCCCCTTTCCTTCTCAACGCCCCATCCTTCCTGAGTGGGAGTGCTGCCCATGCCGTTATAACACCTCAGACTCTGTTGTGATCTCCATTCTGCATTTGCACATGGATACAGTACCCTAATTGAGAGACTTTTTTTTTTATTAAAAGCATTAGACATTTATATGTAGGAATAACACTTGCAGAGACATTCTCTAGGTTAAAAGTTAAAAGGGATGTCAATCATCATACTTCAGAACATAAACAGATTGCCAGCGTGGGTTGAAAAGGAATTTTCCCCACATAAAATCATAGAAGTTTGCAATAGAAAAGAACTAATAGGTCAGCTAATCCATCTACCTGCCAATTCAAGCTTCTTCCCCATCATGTATTTTGCTGTTCCTTTGGCCTTTCAAAAATCTCAAGCGATTGGACTGCTAATGCTTCCCCATAGAGATTATACAGGCATTTAGTGCAACGAGTTTCCTCTCCAGATTTTTTCGGGTAGTCAGTCTAAACCTTCTTTTATTACCTTCATCCCACTAGTCTTAATGGCACTCCCATCTATCATATTAAATAACATTTCTCTCCTGCCTTATTTTTTACACCTTTTCAGTACACATAAATTGTTGCCACAGCCTGTTAGACGATTCTTACCTAAGCTATTACTTGCCTTTAGCTAAACAAACAATTCTTTCCAGTATCGTATCTGCTTAAAATTATACTTCTGTAACTATTATGCACATGAGAAGAATCACCTACATCAAGACTGCAGGCAAACTAGAGCTTCTAAATATATACAGGAATACACATAAATAGATTCGTCAAGAAGAATATCCATATATGTGGTACACTTACACCTATGCAAAATGAACGTGCAGCTAACTCTTATTATAATTCCTTGTAAGACAGCTCTTTCAGCTATGTGAACACTTCTGTGGTACTTTGTTCTGTCCTGAAATTCTTTGTTCAGGAAGGAAGACAGCTTTCCAAATCAGGTCTCTGTCTCTTCAGTGGTAAAAATTTTGTTTGGGGATTCAGAACAACGACGAATTTTCAATAAAATAAAAAATACAGAGAAAAGCTTTGAAGCTTGATAGGGAAGTTAAACAGGTAAAAGAGTGCTGTATGTCCCTTCCTGAGCCATTTATAAATCATTCCACAGACCACTAAAATTAGTCAAACCAAAATGCTCCAGCAGGTTTTAAATTTCTGATATCCTGGCTTGTAAACAAGGGGAAGATAAAAAAACCCCACAGCTAACCCTGAAACAGGCAGGGGAGTCCTTTGGCTGGATCTTAAAGGGACACATACTCTTGCAGATGTGACAGAGGACAGGGTGAGAAAGCACTGCATTGCTGTCCAAAGGTATCACACATGAGTCTTCTGTTATTTGTGGGATTAGTGACATGCCAGAAGAACGAATAGGAAGGTATAAGTCTTCTTGTACTCTCTCTTACTGTTACAGCACCTAGGAGTCAGAAAATCAATAGGGAGAATGTCAACCATTGCTGCAAACAGCTTTCAACTGCTATCTCCAGTTTCTGTTTTCCAAGACAAACGTAACTCTCCACTCTTCTAAACCTTGTATCATCACTTTTCTAGAGCTATGGCTTTTGCAAGTGTAAGGCTTTACTATGGAGATATTTTGAAGGTCTTGTGGTCAAATTCTAAGCAGCTGTTATCACATGAAAGCGGCTAGCACACTCCCTAGCCCTCAAGACACTTTCAAACTTCATTGACCTAAGGAGATCAGTGGTCTAGGCCGTTCAGGTAGCAAAAGCAGATTGCAGTGGTCCTCCTGCGAAAGTATGCTGAAAAGTACAATACAAAA
Source organism: Cariama cristata (assembly GCF_000690535.1). Lineage (NCBI taxonomy): Eukaryota > Metazoa > Chordata > Aves > Cariamiformes > Cariamidae > Cariama > Cariama cristata. The sequence goes on along the minus strand of NW_009601728.1, from coordinate 19,377 downwards.
CTTTCTATTGTAGGTCAATTTCTATTATAATTCTAGTGAGCAAGTAGGTAATACACTTAACATACAGGTGATGAAATGGTTACTATAAAGTATCCTAACTAGACACATTTCTGTAACTCTATTTTTATATTTCTTTACATCTTTTGTAGATTAGCGTAAACACAATTAATTAATCATGAAAAGCAGCTCCTACAGAGTAGAAGCAGGATTTTAGCTTCCAAGGCAACTTCCCTGCCAGACCTGAAAAATCTTATTCGTTGTCAAGCAGTGTCACTCTTCTTAGCCAGCCTTTGATACCATGAGGTGCAGCAACCAAGAATTGCAGCAGTCTGCCTGTTTTTTGACATGGATACAGGATTGAAATATACTGGGCTATTTGCACCATCTGGTACATGCATTTCAGTTGAATGAAAGCAGATGAACTCCTGGGCACTTTGGTGATGAAACACCAGGAGAAAAGGAAACAAAACCCAAAAGACAAAAAAGTGTTAGTGAGGAAAAGAAAGCTAAATTGATCTCATTTCTGGACTATGGAAGGCCATCTTCTAGGTTTCCTCACACTTGACATGAGACTATATGTTTGACTCCTTGCACGTTTGGAATAGGAATATGTAAGATTAAGCAGAATGTTCTAATGATCCTTTTTAGTTTTGAAATCTAGGGATCTATAAATATGTATATATCAATGTTGCTGTGACTATGATTTGCAGCTGTCAATCAGTTTGCCTTTATGGCTGTAATTTTTCATTTCACTAAATTTTTTTGTGTAGTCTTCTAAAAAGAATAAAAGTCGACTCCACATCTCCATTTTAGACAGAAGAGTAAAGCGTGATTAACAGTATGCTGAGAGGTGTCACATTCACATTAACACTGATGTGTGAACCAGTGGTCAAATGGCAGATTACATGTCTGTCACAACACATCAGGGCAGTGTTCCAGTCTGCCAGCTTTACCCTGCCCAGCTTCTTCAAACAAAGACTTCTTCCGAAAAATGTAGCACAAAAAGAATGTTGAGCCTTTGGGGGAAAAAGAAGTCTGTCTCACGGTCAAGCTTTTTGAAGTCTTAGTAACATCAAATGGCAGAAGGGGTTACTCACAGTCACATAACCTTGCAGGTTCATGGATGTCTATAACACAAATGTTGCATATGTGGCCTTATTAAAGATTTTCTGCATGATAACTATATTACTGAAAAAGTACTACGGCTGGCAAATTTCGATTTGGAGAAAGGATGCCAATTTTATCAAGGCTAGAAAAACTCTGACCCAGTTCCAAGAGAAAAAGCAAGTTTTTGGAATATCATTTGAAGAAAGAAGTTCCAGTTCATTGGAAATGTCATGAAAAGTGGTCTTCTTTTGACTTAAGGACAAAATTTTATTTCTGAAGTGCATAATTAACTAGCTGCTTGATTTCTTACAGAGCAAATAGTCACACCTGGAACTGAAGTGACTTTTAGTGGGTAACAATGTGTGAAGCCAATACATATAATGAAGCAGAACATATTTTCAATCCCTTGGGATGTTTCCATATATTAAAAGCAAAATTTTAGACAACAATTGTAATATTGTTTGCAAAAGCAAAAATACTTTCTCAGGGTTTAAAAATGCTTTCTAGGGGGTTGTGAATATCATGCTGACTTGAACAGTGCCTGACTTCTTACATGCTACAAGTCCCAAGAGATCTGCTGAACTTTCCTGGAAGTTAAATTGTTGTTCCAGCAGTACTCTCACTGCACTGGAAGCATAAAATGGAAGATACCAAGGTTGAAATGTTGAAAACACTTAAATAACATAAAAGTTAATTTCTATTTTCAAGAACGCCCAAGTTACATAGGTCTTCTTTACAACAGAAAAATATGTCTGCTGAAGAATACTCACCTGAAAATACTCAGCCCAAAATAAGTAGTTAAGAATTGGCTTATCTCTTAAATGTTAATATGTGTTTACTATATATGATGGACTTAACGATAACCTCTTACAACATTTTAAGCATTGACTTTATCAGAATGATTCATGATTTATATGAAAACAAGAACTGGAAGTTGGAAACTATGTATAGATAGGATATGGAAATATATATCTATATATAATGTGTGCATCTTCAATATGCTATGTATACTCTCTCTATATAATAATACAGAATACATATTCTACATTCTGTAAAATATTGCATATTAATACACAGAGATATAGTACTCCTTATACAGTGATTATTCAGATTTTTACATCAGTTCTGCATGGATACACATTTCCATACAAATTATTGCAAAATTCAATCTTTTGTATCATCATTTAGCTTTTACTAAAATCCTCTTCTTTGCTCGCATTTAAAATATTGAAGGATACCTATATCATTGCCAAGATCTATGAATTTATATAGTGCATACACATTTATTTTAAAACTAGTATATTATGGTGATAGGAAGGAACTTCTATAATTTTCCCTTTTTTAACTGTAAATTATTATTTCATGAAAAAAAATATACCACTGCTTTGTTAGTGAAATGAAGTTCAACAACATTCAGATGAGCCACAATTCAGTTTGTCAGGCTTGGCTTCCTTTCATCGTTTTTTTTCTTCCTGACACTATGAACCTGCTGCTACTGTCATAAGATGTAAAGTTTATTTCTGTACACATTTTGCTTCTCATTTCTGTATGAATGGCTCCTATGTCTTGAGGCATAGTAATGTTATTTTCTGTGGATTGAATTTAGGCTTCTCAGGAATAACATAGGTATGGCATGTTACAAGCAGAAAGAGTAGCTAGAGGGTCTGAATTCCACCTTTAGCTATCTTCTTTCTAATTCACTTAGAGTCACTTAAATAATTATTCTTAAGCAAAGGTCTCTCTACGTTACAGCACTATACATAAAAAGCAACTACAGTTGTGCAGCACAGCATGGTGTTATAAATGATACCGCAGTATAATACTTTGCATTCAGAAAGTAGATAAAAAACCGTGCACAACATAAATGAAATGTTTTCACTGATATTAATTAATTTTATTCTCATATTCAAAGACAGATAATGAAATGTATTTTAAGCTTTCATAAATGCACACATGAGCAAAGCAAAAGAAGTACTAAAAAGTGTCTAAAATTATTCTGATTGGAACAAAAGAGGTATACTTGTATGAAAATATTCTCAAGAAAATCGGAGCTGATACATGGAGTTTATTACCTGTGAAGAACTTAGTAAAAATAGTAATAAAATAGTACTTACAAGTGGAATTTTCATAAGCATTTATTATTGGTCAGCTCTGTTTCTTTTAAGTTTCATGCACATTCTCAATAATTTCTGCAGAAGCAGATTTTCTTGAACTGTAGGACAAGATTTATGGGGAGAATTACGTTCTTAAAGTAGCAGTTAGGCATCTAAATAAAGCAACAATATTTTATTCTGTAGCATTCACAAAATTCTTACTGAACCGACGCCTGTAAGTGTCTCGAGCTGCTCAGCATCTACATTTTTTGCAAATAGTACTCTGGTAATGTCTTGTTAGACACATGCTGAACAACCTATACTTTCAAAACACCTGGAAAAGTATCAACTAACACTCTAAGCTCAGTGTAATTCATAGATTAATTTCAAAACTCTGTTTGTGGGTCCTGAAAGCATTGCCTATACTTAGCTGTCAATTAGACTGAAGTGATTTAAATCATCCTTGTTAGAGGTTTGTTTTTGCTTCTGTAGTTAATTTAGTAAATTATTTACACACATGGTATTATTATAGTATAATGAGTCATCTGTTAATTATTTTTGACATCTAGGATAATAAAAATATACTAATATTCCAGTTATTAATAGAATTGGCCTAGCTTCATGAAACTCAAATATACCAAACTGCCATGATTGTTGGAAAAATTGGCACCCACTCACACTTTCATCTTTAAAACAGTGCAGGTGTTTTTTGTATCTAACTTCTGTGAGGATGAGTTCAACCTGCAAGTTTATCTTTACATAAACACAAATATGCAGCATTTAACCTACCTTAGTTTAAAAGCCTTTCAGCAAGATGCATGATGACTACACAAGCTATCAAAAATAATCTTCGACCGACCACATGCTGTGTAACGGTACCAGTGAAATACTTCATAAACAGACAGAATGCAAACATGCACAAACACACAAACCACTAATGCCATAAACAACCTCAAGTACAGTACAAACAAAATGCATGCCAAGAAACCTGCTTAAAAATTTGTATTATAGAAAAATACACTTTCAATGTCTGAAAATTTATTGACTACTTATTATACGATAAACAAGACTATGCAAAGTCCATGATGGCCCTTGAATGAAACTTCTGCCAAGCTCCAGAGACTGTTTATTATTCACTGTCCTTGGATAGATATAGGTTACTTATGACCTTTAGGGTGGCTCCTCTTGTTCTCCATGCATAAGTCACCTAATAAAAACAGGTAACATGTACATATATGATCATGTGTCCCCTATATGCTTATTACACTTATAAAAACCCAGTCATTATTAGGTAAGGATATGGGTACTCAGCAAATGTAACAATATCTAAATCATAGAACCAATTTACGCTTGACAAAAATCCACTTACTTCAATACCACTTTGCATCTGTAGGTAAATTCACTTCTATATAGAATTTAAAGTTGGAGTTCTTATTGGACTAATGATATGAGAACTATAACCATGCTTTTGAAAACACCTAAGGCCTCACAAGGGCATCAGAAAGCCAAGCACTTCACTACCTAACATGGCACCCTGCTGCCAAGTGAAACCCTTAGCCCATGCTTGGCAGGCAGACTGGCTGCAGACAAATCTGAATAGGATTTATGTTAGTGAAAAACAGAGAAGGTTGCTGTTAAGTAGGAAATACAGAGAAGAAAGTCAGAGAGCCCAGGACCTGTCTCCCAGAAGGAGTGAGGTCTATCAGTTCAGTCTGTATGCTAGAGTCTAGTCTGAGGTTCCTCCCCTCCAATCTCTTCCGGGGGAGGTTGTGAGTTAGGACCGATTTAACACCCAGCTTTAAGATAGGAACAACAAAAGATGTAATTTCATTAAAATTACTGCCAGCTTTTTCCTATATCCTTTTACTACTGATGTAAACAGCAGCACAGTGCTGTGGCAGGTTCTGCACTGCACGTTTAATGGATGGCCAAAGACATAACTACTAACTCTAGTCTTCCCTGCTGGAGCCCTGACTTTGATTTTGGTTTTGTTTTGTTTTTTTTTTCCATCCCACCAGTGTTTGTGTTCATAAAACCTGCAGGAACATTGTGATCTTCAGTGCTTTGAAAAATTCAGTTACACTAACCAAATGTTTACAGGAAAAACTGTGGCAGAAGAGGGTAGGTAAAAAGATGGACTGGTAGTGTGAGTCTGGTTTCTTAGGGCTAAACCCCCTCTATGCCAATAGTTCAAATGCCTAGCTGGACACAGGACATCCAGGCTGGAGTTCATTGAGAATCAGAAGTGAACCAGAGAGACAGTTGACTGGTTAAGAGGTGCTGAGAAAAGAGGGAAAGTTCAGGCACAACACAAATCCGAGCATAGGTTCGCCAGGCTTCCTAATCAACGGCTACTAAGAAATACTGAGGTAAATCTCTCAGGGCATGTCTAAGCTGTCACCTCAACACAAGAAGGTTTAAGGAACACAGGGAAAAAATGTGAATGGTCTCAAAGTAAGCTAGTATCAGAAAATGACTAAATTAAACCAAACAATTTTCAATTATGACTAAACAGACTGCAGTGTGGGCACTGATTATCAGTTCTGATGACTCATACAACTTAACCAGTTGTCCATCCAGGCAGAAGAAATCACTGTCCCCATGATAGAGACAGGATGTTCATTCCCCAGATGCTGCTGTTTATCACTAAGCATATTAAAATAAGTGCAATTAGTGGTTGCAAAGTAATACAGAATTTCACGTCCCAGATTGGTTGAAAGGTGATACGTCACCTCTTCATCCATACTGTTCAGCAGATTCCCCAAGAGAATTACCATTTAAATTCAACAAATATAATGAATCTTCATTACCAGATTGCACTGATTAAACTAGTCAAATTCTAAATAAATTCAATTAAACAGGCATAACTTTTGGACTACAGCTCAGTCCTCAGAAAAGAACCACTTGTTAATTAATTATTTGCTGTTCTTTGTTTTTAACACTTGTTTAATTTGAAACGGAATAAACAGTAAAAGTAAAGACCTTTCGTGAATTTTCATTAAAGGAATCAGTATGTGCCAAACCCATGTTTCTGAATACTCTTCAGGAGTAGGAAAGTCTTCAGGAGAAGGTGGCAAACCAAGCTACCACTGATATTTCAGAATTTAGGGATAAACACAACAAAAATTTCTAACCAGGGGGACACAGGAAGAAGTGGGAGTTCCTAAGGTTTTATCCCAGACCTTTTTCTAAGTGACAATTAACAAGATATGTTACTCTTCAGATCTTGCTTGTATACAGCTTTAATCGTTCTTTATTACCTATGCATCCGTATTATCTATGCGTCTTTTCCCCAGTGACTGTCTGCCTCTGAGAATACTAAGTTAAGATGAACTCTGTATGCCTGCCCATTCTCAGCATAAGCAAGTTTTTTTCATTTTTTCACTCTGACTAAAGATCAACTTAGGACAATCAACACTACTGCATGTTTTCAGATTGAGATCTGAGAATTTGCTGACTAGTACAAAACGTAACATTATGCTTTTGTAAATTTAGAAAGGACTTTTTCCTCTTGGTAGTAGAATTCTGGCACACAGGTTTGGTTTTTTGTGGGGGTTTTTTTTGGGTTTTTTTTGGTTTTTTTTCCCCCTCAGATATAACACAAGGAAGTTGCTGGAGATACGCTTATTGCATTCCTTGTTTTTTTAAGTGGTAACCTACTTGCCCAAATTCTTATGTAGCAACAATCCTCTCTTGTTGTAGTGAAGTAACTTCAGTTTATATTAAAAAAACAGAGCAGCTAAAGCTTCAGCTTTGGCATGGGTGAGTATTATCTCCCTGAAACCATGCTTGATTTGGAAGGTTTTGGTTATGGTGGTGCAAATCCCTTGACACAGCTTCAGACTTTAGGGGGGATATTCAAGTTTCTTTGTGATAACTGAGCATGACTCAGTGATTAAAGATGTTGGGTGACCTGACATCACTGGAGCTCTGCTACAGAAAACAAAGTCATGGCCAGAAGCCTTTAAACCCACCTACTTGTCTGTGTATTTATTAATGTCATCAGTAGTGGCAAATGCAATATATAGTTTAAAAAAATAATGCTCTATTTTTTTAAACTGGATTTATAAAGTCCAAATGTTTACCTAGAAATTAAACATTTTGGTACTGAGGCCTCTAGGATATGTTGGCAGTGGAAAAACTAACCTACACCAGATGGCAGAGGTTAAAGAAATACTATAAAATATGGCTTCTATTCATACAGTTCTCAGACAAACAGAACCCCAAGCAGAAAAAAACTGTGAAAGTGGAAAACCTTTTCATTTGCTTACATTTCTCTTTGCTACTCAGCAAACCTGAGAGGTATTGTATCATCACGTATCAAGAAAGTAATATGCCAGATTGTTGTAACAGGTGGAATATGTTTGTTTGTAACACGTTGAATCTGAAATAAAGAAAGGACCAAAGTTACTAAAGGTTCTACAAAAACATTTACAAAATGTAAGTACCTCGGTTTTGTACCTGCAAAGCTTACTGCATAAATGAGAATTCAAGACAATAGCTGCATTTAGCACACAAAATATAAAAATTAAACTCTCAAATTTTTAGAGGTTCAGTTAATGTGGCTAGGTGAACACGTAAGCTAAGGAGATAATTCTGCATTAGCATTTTTAATTAACCATTTCATAAATATAAAAGAGAGCAATTTCTATCTAGACTTCATCCTATTTTACCTAAACTATACAACCTCTAAACTTCATCCTTAGTTTTTGTATTTGTTTCTGAAGCTTCTTAAAATCACAACTATTTTGTAGCTTTAATGTACTTGACTTACACAGCATTTGATGAATCTATCATTTTTATAATATGAATGCATTTGGATAATAGAAATACTTCTTGTATATTTTTTCTCACTTCAAAAAATATACTGTAAACCCCAATCTGTAAAGCAAAAGGTGTGATATAACCCATTTTCTTATTGTATACGTAGTCATGTGACATTTAAAAAAAAGGAGATGAAAAAAACCTGATGTGAACTTGGGCACAATGGACGATGCTGTCAAAAATACTCAGTTGTCAAAAATGCAGATGGCATAAAAGAAAGAGATCATTCATTGGAGTTTTTTTTAACAGGGGCTATTGTGTGGATTTTTAAAATTTATTAGGTGCCTAAAAATGTGGGTGAGTAGCCAGTAAGGTCTTCAAGGATACCTAAATATTTCTTGAAAAACCTGTTTATCTGAACAGTTAGGTACTTAATACCTTGAGAGACACAGTCCAATGTCCAAGACAGAAATAAATGTTCTCCCATATAAACAGTGGTTAAAAAGGAAAACAGCAAGGTGTCTGAGGAGGGAAAAGCTCCCTGAATTCTTGTCCTTTCCCCTAAAAAAAAAAAAAGGAGGGGTGGGAAGCCAAAGCAAATGTCAAGCTCTGCACAATGAAAACAACTACTGAGCAGTTCTTGAGAACATTCACTAAAAATTTTATGTATTTGAAGTTTCTGAGCTACCAGCACATTACTAATGAAACGGCACTACTAAGGGCATTCAAAAGGACGATTAAGATCGGTAACAAGCTACCTGGCCAATCTCAAGAGTTCAGCTAGAGGCAGGCTCTGCCTTTTCCTTCCTGAGCAGTTCCCAAGAGACAGAGAGGAATCTTGAAATACAGAAAGTGCCTACAACTACTACAACTGTTTCCTCCTTCTGCCCACTCTATTTTTGCCCCTTTTGCCTGTAAAAGTAGTGGCATTTTGGTGTGAATACAAAGCCCCTCTGAGATGGATAGAGTCAGTGTTCATAATAAACTCGTCTCTTATTGCTAGGCAACACTGAGCAATGTGAATTTGTCACTTCTGTTTGGTGCAACTTTTGATTTCACCTCCAACTGTAACAATATATCCTGCTATATTTTAGATGCCACTGTGGTTGGATGCCATCCCAGGAAAGATGTGAACTACTACTGACAGGGAGTGAATGACTGGCAATGGGCATAAGCAGTTTTTTGATTCTTAAGCCTTGACATATAATTAATTGTTAGATTTATTCTTCTATGAAACTCATACTTTGTGATTCCTACTTACTGACTGCCTTTTAGAAAAGGCAAATAGAACATACCAATTTCCAGTGAGGTGAAGTTTTGTTTGCCTGTTTACCTTTTTTCATGTGGTATTTGCTCTGTTCATCTTTTTCTGCATCATCTGTCTTTTTGAGAAGTGACTATATGTAAAATTCAGATCTTAAGTACCCTCAGTCAAGTGAATATCATTATTTCTAAGGCATATCCAATTATTTGTTTGAATAACTATGTTCCTTACCTTAGAAAATTAAGGTTCAGATTACAATGGATGCTGAGCAGCTCTTATGCACTGCTGAACACCCCTAACATCCAACACCACCAGTTGTTGAGGAGCTCAGATTATTGCAGAATGAATACTGTAGTCACAATTTTTTCAATCTGAAATGAAACCCGCCATTCAAGATAAAATAAGCTTAATGCTATTACATGCTATCTAGGCTTTTTTGATTAGAGGGCTGACAATTTTTTTTTTTAATTTTTATGTGATTGTCTAACCTGGCTACTAGGTCTCTGCTCTTTGATCTTTGAAGAATTAGGTCTGTTTGGGGGCAAAAAAAGGGAAAACTGAAAACCGATATTGTTTCACCACCTTTGCCTAAGGCATATCCAGAAAGAGGGACAAATTTATACTTTAAGTAAAATATACATCTTCTAAAAAATCATCATTAACACCAGTCATTTCTCTAAATGTTTAGAAACATTTCATGACCACATTAACTACAGAAATATGCCAAACAACTGAGAATCTTAGTAATATTTTAGTCTTTGCATATTTTCACTGACTCACTGAAAACAAAAGGAGTTTCTGTAACTGTATGAATGAACCATGGCATGTGCGTGTTCTTTTAAGAAAGGCCAAGGGTGCAGTTCTATTTTCTTAGCTCTGCTTTCATATTTATGTGTCTCATTTCCAGCTCATTGCTGATGCCTTAGTTGCTCTATCCATCAACACTTTTATCCTCCTTGTTCCTCAAAAAGAACATAAAATCCTTTTTTATGTGGTGGTAATATTATTGCAAATAAAAGCAAATACCAAAATCTTTATTAGTCTGCCAAAATAATAAACTATTTAATAAAAGCATGCTGTAAAAATAAGGTCATTTGCATCACTCAAGTTTCTTGCAGGAAATACAGAGAATTATTGGTCAAAAAGTACAAACTGACAGCAATTATTTCTGTTGTGGATCTAATGCTGCCAGAAAATGGGTTAAAAAATGCACTGAGGTTTTGCAAGTTTGCGGTCTTTAAATGTTTGTTTTAATGCTGTTGTATACAGAGGAGCCTAGGAGAATCAAATTTTTCAAAGCTCTGCTTTTTTACCAATCTTCTCCAAAATGGAAGAAGGAGAGACTGGGTATACCCTATTAGAAATCTTTACTGTAAAGTACATAGTAACCTTCTGACTCCCATACTGCCACAAGATTTATCATCCAAATATTTACCATTTTTATATTCCATACTAATTGTATTTGGTTAGGATTTGTGTCAGCTTTAGCTATATGATTTTTTTTCACCTTTTTCTTTTGTGATTCTTGCAGAGAGATCAATGCAAAGATTCTATTTAAGAAGTTTTTCAAATGTTTAAAGTTAGTCAAAATATGCTTTTAAAATCATGTATCTAATGTCTGATCCCTTTTTCTTGTTGTACTACAAACCTGACCATTATTTTCTCACTGCAGTTTCTCTCCCCATCTGGCAGTTTTACAAATATGTTATTGACAGAGCACAGAAAAATCAGTTGCCGTGGTGAGATTTAAACACTGCTTGTGATGTCTCTGCATACTTCCCCAGAAGAACCTGCATACAAACATTAAACATAAGCTGATCTTATAAATGTATAAGATTATAAATAATCTTATTCATCAGACACAAAGTATTTACCCTAATTGCCATAATCGAAATGTTAGGGGCTAGGGACTGATCTTTGGAACAACTGAGTTAAAAGGTTTCTGAAAAGACCCTTTTTTTTATACTTATTACAATGATGTACAATGATGTAGCTTATGCAGTTGTAAACCCCTATATATCTCAAAATACTCTGACAGTATAGCAAGGTACAGCTATGCCCACTTTAGAGACGGAGAAACTGAAACAAAGAGCAGCTGAAGTCGCACGAACAATCATGCAACGATCAACAAGTTATTGACCAGAGAATAAAATTCCAAGATTCAGATCACTGGTGCTGTCTGAGCATTTTTGGGCTCTACTGCCTCTGCTTCTTAAGCACAATAGAGATGTTCCAATTATTTAGATGATGAGACCTGTGTAGAGATGAAATATTTTAAAAATACATTATATATATTGAAATGAGTACTTCTCAGAGCCCTGTTAGTGTATTCAATCATGCTTTAAACCATAAACCAGCCAGGAGTTATTCTCCTTGCTTCACAGACTGCAGACTGCTGAAAGCTGAATTAACTCATCTATGAAATAATGTTTAGGATGTCATGTGATATGTGCAGGGTAGATAAAAAGCATGTATGTTAGGAACAGCACTTTTTTTTATTCTGAAGGTGTGGAAATTTGGTAGTATTATTATTATTTGGTATTAATAGGTTCAGTAACTGTAAGTTTTTGTCTTGCAAACACCTGAGCTGGGTTACACATTCCAGTAAAGTCATCCATATGTAGCTAAATCAGTAGTTTCCAAAGTTGACTTGTTTGGGTACTGTACACAGTAACAGCAGTTGCTGGAGTAACAGCTCTCAGATATATGCAGGACTCTCTAATTCAATGCAATGGTACAACTGAAATATAGAACATGTACAACAGTTTCAGAATACTCCATCATTAATCAGCAGTATGGCTTAAATTAAAAGCACTTATATTGTATGTGCTTGGTATTTATTAGGATTGCTATGTTATGTATACATCATTAAGACAAACTGTACAGATGGGATTTTAAAAGACTTAGATAATTGTATGAATGTTAATTAGAGCTTTGTCTATTCAGGCTAAGATATGTAATACAGATATCACCAAATCATATTTTTCAGAATATTATATCTTGTATTACCTGTTAAACTCGGCAGATTTGCAAAGGTCTTTTAAGAATTATTTCTAAACCGGGTTGCTTAGGTATAAGAGAATCAAATAAATTGTCAACAGTGAAACAAATCAGTGGAAGATTCCTGTAGATAATAATTTGTGACTGAAAAGACTATAGATTATTAAAATTCCCTTTAGCTTTTAGGAAAAAAAGAAACAAAACCCAACCAACCAACAACCAAAAAAACCACAAATAAACAACCCAAACCAGGCAATGGCAACTAGCAAATTGAAATTAATGTCCACGCAGCAAACAACAGGGACAGCTGTCCCTCTGGGTTAACAGCATAGGTGACTATGGCCAGAGAATCTGTGAAACGAACGCATGGTTCACAACCCGGCCTTTCAAGTAAATATCTGCAGATGGATGGTAAACTTCTGCTCTTGTCTCAGCACTTATTCCTGACATTGTAACGATTATGTTATTGCAGTAATACAATAACTGCAAAGCTGTATGTTTTTAAACATCATAATGCTTACACTAAGACCAGAGAGCAGGTGTCCTCGTTTTTGACTTTGCCCAATTTCTCAGGCATTATAGAACCAATGGGACAACTAGAAGAGATCTTTTTGTTCAAAACCAGTTCTTATCAATATAGTAAGCAGAACTATTTTTCAGACTCTTGCAAAGTATTGCTTTACTTCAAAGCCTAAACAACATCAAAGAAGCATACAGACAAAGCAGTGCTGGAAAGGAAGTAACATGCCCTTATTTTTAGCACCTGCCCACTTGTCACTCTTAAACTCTCATCTGCCTTTCAAATGTAGTGTAATCTAATTTTTATGCATACTGTATGCTCATACAGACAATTTCCTCATTTCAGAGTATGTCAAGTTTGGTAAAGGCTTTTGTACTTTTTCCTTAACCTGTTTCAGAAATAGCACTGTCACCATTTGTCTCAGTAATATACAGGATGATGGAAATTGACATTTTTCTATATAGAAGTGAAAAGAATATTAGTTGTATCAAAGACTAGATCCACTCTTCCCCTCCAGTTAGATTTGCATTTGGTCACTTCAGGGCTTACTGTGTAGGATGATTTTAAGCAATAGTCCCTGTGGTTGCAGGCTCTATCACCTAATAATTGACCATGACAGGAATTATATGTCCAAAGCCAAGGGGTAGAGTGAATAGCATATGTCAGGGTCAATTACAAGGTGGAAGACCCTGCAACAAAAGAGACTGCACTGATTAGAGCATGATGTTGACACGGGAGCTGAAGCTTCAGTGTTATTTCAAAGGGCACTGTCACAGACACCCTTCCTTGAGGTCTCCAAATCAGAGGCAGATTGTGTCAGTGGTTTATACTACACATGATGTAATAAAGTCAATGGGACATTGAAAGTTACAATTGATTTGTTGCTTTTTTTGCAGTAATAAAATGTTTTCTCTGTATCACTCAAAATTAAGCTTGCTACTTTGCTAATTAGGTCAAAACAGCTCCATACTTATTAGATTAATTCTCTCTTGAAAAATCTGACTGTGAGATGAAAAGAGTATTAAATCTGACACAGTTAAAAACTGGTTTGATTGTTAAAGTTATTAACATTATTTGTACTGGTAAAATTGAACAGAATAGGAACAGTGGAATGGAGAAAAAAATAGTCCTTTTTATTACTTAAAGCTACGTTATAAATATTTTATGGTACGGGAAGATTTTTGCAGTGAAACAAATGGGGCAAAAAAGCTGCAGTTTCCTTATTCCCCTGAAACTTCAGCAGCTTTAACCTACTCAAATATTCTTAATCAGTGACAAACTGCAGAACCATTTAGTAAGTGAGTAATGATCCCAAATTATATACCACCACAATAAGATACTATAGTTCATTTTTAGATTTTCATTGCACTAGTTCAATTTTCTGACTCTTTGAAAGCTGTTTCTCTAAATTTCCGTGTCTCTGTGAAAATATCCCAGTCATTTCTGCCTACAAGATCCCAGTGGTTTAGCTCACGATGATGGAGAAGATACTGTAGCTTAACCTCATTAACTAGATAGCTAATTTCTCTCTATTCTCATGGGTTGTTATTGTCCATAACCACATTTTTCCTGGGTGTTTTGCAGTCATCAAATAGATGGCTAACTCCCAATAAATTAAAGCCTATAGCTTTAGATTCAAAATTGTTGGATGATGAACACATTATAAGGATTACTGAGTCTAAAAGATCTTTTTCTTCTCCTCTAGAATGGTTAGCAGGAGATCATAGTCTCCAACATACAGAAATGCTCAAAATTTCCATCTTCAGAGTCTTCATTGGCTGTTAACATAGCTTCACAGGAAACATGTCATGTTAGATAACAGGGACTTGCTTTTGAGTCTTGTACATGTACTTCTTTACAATAAGCTCATCTCTGATCTACATTTGCTTCAATGTAACATTAGAATAGCTCTCACATTTGTTTTGTGTTTAAAACTTAGATAAATTTAAAAAATGAAATGTTGATTTCTAAAAAAATCCATTTTTTCCTTTATAAGTGAGGAAAAGATAGGAGGATATAAAAGTTCTTTAACCTGTAAAGACAATATCCATGCTTAACTTTGCAATCAAAATAGATATAGGTGGAATAGATACTCCTTTGGTACTACAGGCTTTCTGATGAGCTGGAGATGCTCAGACATTTCCCCCCTCCCCCTCCTGAAAGTACTGAAGGACTTCATATGGGGAAAAATACATTCAAATCTCATGGATTAAGCTGAACAGAAAAAACGTAAGAATGATTTTGACAATCACACTTGACAGTTTCTCTTGGTGGTAATTAATGTTAGTGCTTTTTCTAATAAAGTAAAAATTTCAAACACTGAAAACAGATCTAGTCAAGTGAAAAAAACGTTTAGCTGCCAGGGAGTATTACTTTTAGCTTGCACTAGTGCCTGCTGAAAATGGAAACAGACTAGTCATTTTGACGGAGGTATGACTTTATAAGGTTAATATTATACTTTTGACTCGTTGAAGATTGGTAGATTGATCAATGAAAATGAAGTTCATCAAAAGCTTAGAAAAACTGGTGTCATATTACCTATTAGTCAAGAACAAATATAACGCTGTCTTAGGCTAAATTCTGTTGCTGTTGCAGTGGTTAATAAATAGAGGTCTGAGAATCTTCTTGAATGACATACAGAGGACAAAGTAAAGTTGCTGGATTTCATAGTTCTGCAGAAACAAGTCAAATCACCTATGAAAATGACAAGCCTTGTCTTATCAGAACTAGGAACTACAGGATTAGTTGCATATATATTTTAGTAGTGTTTATATGGAGCACTTAAGAGCAAGAAGTTTATAGGCCTGGTAAGTCATCCTTCACATACAGCGCTGATCACCAGGGCCATATATCTGTGAATAGCTGGAGATCGACCTGAAGTCAATGAAGGTCTATTTCTGTCTCAAAAAGAGGTGACCTGTGTGACAAGGTGTTTGGTGTTTGAGCTAATCTTGGCAGGCTGTTTTATCTTGGGCATAATGTACTGTTAGCATAGTTATGCAGCATTCAGAATGAAGCTCTTTGTATCTGGCAAGCTTGAAATGCAGACAGAATGACCATCAGTCCTTCTATACTTGGGTGGGGAGAGACACCTCCTAAGAAATTATTTTCATTCAGATTTTAGTGGTATGTCAATATATCTCATGCTTCTAAACCAGAAATGTTTCTAAAAATTTAATTCCAG
The DNA here is from genome assembly GCF_000690535.1 of Cariama cristata. Classification (NCBI taxonomy): domain Eukaryota; kingdom Metazoa; phylum Chordata; class Aves; order Cariamiformes; family Cariamidae; genus Cariama; species Cariama cristata. The sequence continues at coordinate 3,445 of NW_009601728.1, read as the reverse complement.
TATATTTCATGGAAGAGTTGGTAATATCCTGTTTACTGTGAAGCAAGTGAAAATTTGAGGAATGACAAGCACGTAAAGGAACTCTGCAACCAGTTTCTTAGTTAGAAAGACAGAAGTATCCTCCTGTAAAATCTGAAATAATTTTTTCTGTATTACATAAACAGCTTTGGGTATTAACAGTGGTGAAAATTCTGCCACCTGTTAGATGAGAGAAACACCTCTGACTGCAGGAGAGTCAGAGCAGGACACCCTAATGAGGGGCAATAGTGGCACACTGACAGCTATACCCGTGGAAACCGTAACATTCCTGTTTTGGACTTGGCACAGTAAGCAAAGGAGGAGATGATTTTCAAAATCTTTGTTTCAACATGGAAATATTCTTCTAACGTTACATCTGCTTTATATATGTGGTATTACATTACTTACTGGTGATTATAATAGGGAATCTTTTAATTAAGAACTTCATTAGTTCACCTTTAACTGCCAATCACTGGGTAATTGGCCCTTTTCTAATAGGCACTGTAGCTCAGGTATGCTAAAGTGACTGTTTCTCAGAATAACTTACTGAAAGTAAGTTATTTTTGGAACTCATTTATAAAAGAACTTAATTAACTATTCCAGATCGTTAGGGATACTGCATTGCGTTTTTTAATCCTCTGACAGGTTTCTCCAGTTATATTAATTCATTATAATTATTTTTAACTTTCTAGGCAGAAAAGGGTGAGAAAGAAGCGCTGAGCCATTGCTGGCTTTCTGTATAAACTAGCCAGTACTTCCCTGAGAAGAAAGGCAGCTTTGGTGAATTTTATTGTTTCAGCTGCTGCAGCAGTATAGCAGAATGTCTTGGGGCAATCAGCTTGAGAGATGATGCACTGCCTTTTGTCCGCCATTGTATGGCAGAACCTTATAAGAGTAGTGACACCACACCAGAGTTATTTCATCAGGTGAGTGACAGTGAACACATTTTCTCACTGAATATATTCCAAATAATTTGAAAACATCATATTTTTGGGTAATATACAGATTTGTTTTGAAATTCCACTTCACTAATTCAATTTTGACATATTTCACAAATTCTGGGAGCCAAATCCCACTTTTTTATCTGTGCAAATAACTCCTGAATGTCTTCATCAAATGGAAGCAAAAAATCCAGTCTCACTAGCAAATGAAGCAGACTTTGGTCCTGCAGTGTCATAAGTAACTTCTATCTACTTCAAACAAGTCTAACTTGTAAGTGCATTTGTTTTTGAAAGCTGTAAAACTGAAAGCAATAGAACTATCTCCTGAAAAAACAGGAACATTGTATCAGAATAGATTAATAATAACTGACCTTTGATAAAATAGGGGACTTAGAATTATTCTCTTTTCCAGATCTTCTAACAATGCTACTTAGAAGAGCGCTTTACAAGTCTTTGAATATTTGTTATAAAACTGTGTGATTAAAGCTACTGATTTTATGACCTCTCCATTTTCCAAAGCAGCAGAATAACTTATGTACACGATTTTTAGACTTTCCATATATCATTGGTAAGTATTGTAAATTAACATCTTTTAGGTGTTCACAACTACTAGCTGAATTATTCTTTCTTGTGATAATAAAAAATAAAAACATTTCATTCAAATGCTGGAAAGAGAGGTGAAGTAGGATAAAATACCGCCTTTCATTTTTTTCCTTTTTTGCAATAAATCAAATACCTTTGTTCTGCCTTTTCTGCAGTTCCTCAGAGGTGTGGTTATTTCTACCAGTTCATGTACTAGGCAGTATTGCTTCATTGCATTCAGTAAACTCTGCTAAAATCTCTGAGCACACTGGATTTACAGTTTTAACTCAGAACAGGCCTCCATTACCCTTCCAAGTCAAAAAAAAAAGCCCTAACGCCCTACCAAAATTCCTGCCCTTTCATCAGAATTTCACATCTAAGTAACGCTCTTTCAGATCATCTAAAATGTTTTAAAGAGCAGAAAAAGCTTTCTGGGAATTACACATTAAGTCGTCATCACTCAGCTAGAAGGAAATCCAACTGTTCTGCAAGTAATTCCAATGTAAGTCAAATATTTTGTCTCATAACTGCTGGCCTGTGATGGCCAAAGAATGAACTGAGAATTTATTTTTTAAAACATGTTTTTTTTGTAATTTGTCCTAAGCAGAAAAATCCATGCTGTGATTACTACCTCTTCACAGCTACTTACCAAATGAGCTTTATATTGATTGTCACTTCTTTTCAAAAGTGTATTTAGGAAGGCATCATCAACCTTCATATCTGTCCATAATTATCCACTCCCATTTTACAAGTTCCAGTGACTTACTGTACAAATCATGTGCAGACTCAAACCATTCAAAAAAAAAAGAGTGGTCTTTCAAACTGTTTCATGAGCTGTACATAAAAAATCTGGTATGTTTGTCTCACTAGGCATTTATTTTGGCACATCTATCATTATAAACAAAATGCTTGTTCTTAGAATATTTTCTTCTCTCTTTTCTTCCACCTTTTCTCTTCCCGGGAACTTCAGACCCAATAATTTGTGTGCAAGGAACTTGTTTTTCAGAGGCTTGCGCAAAACCTGATTGGTACATATTGTTATATAGCACTGTATAATATCATGTTACAGGGGACTGGTAAGTTAGCACTCGCAATACATCAAGCATACCCTTCATCGCAGCCCTGAGGAACAAAGCCTTTTATGTTAGCTGCACCGGTTGCTGCAACTAAATTCAATAGGAACCATGAATCGGTGTTCCTGGTCATTGCCAATTTCCAGGTTGGACAGTGGACACCAGTGGTGGCACTGCAAATGAAGTCACTGAGCAGGGCAGCACTGAGGCTCACCCTGAGGCACTGCGCTTGTGGCCGCTGACTCTGCACTCCAGGGTCTAGCGATGGCAAGAAACCAACAGCACACTAGTGGTTTCTTATCCCTGTTTTGGACCCACAGGCCCTTTTAATCAAAGCCTGGACACTGGTGGGCCCTCAGATAGCTGCTCAAAACACTGCCATGATACCCCCAGCAATGGTTTTTATCTGGTGGTGTAAGACTCCTAGTCTAGCCATATGGTTTCATTGGCAAAACTAACCCACAGGTTTCTTCTGTGACTTGGGAGAAATAAAATTGTGTCTGGATTCAGAGACTAGGCAGCTAGATAAGCTTTTTGATGATTAAGTCTGCAAACCTATAGTGGTATCATATGCATAACTGAGGGACCTCTCAGAAAACTGGCCCAAAATAGGGATCACATGACAGGAGTTACACTTTTGGGTGCAGAAGCTGAACCCGAGGGTGCAGGTGTCCATTCTATGTGCGCAGGTGAGCACAGAGGCCTTCGGCGAGGCAGCCAGGACGTGTGCTCTCCTCTTCCTCCCTGCTTGCTTCCCGCTCCGGCCCCTCGACACGGCCTGCTGCGGGACACTGCGGCGAGTCGGAAGGGGTCCTCTTCATCAGCCCGCCC
>NW_009601727.1:0-1209 GCF_000690535.1 Cariama cristata | reverse complement strand
CGAGCCCCAGGCGCGAACGGGACAGTTGGGCGCTCCTCACCCGTTCCGCGGGGGCCCGTTGCGGTCACCGACCGGCGCTCAGACCCGGGGACCTGGCCGCGGGATGCAGCGAGGGCCCCACACACAGAGCGGCTCCGACTCCGGTTGGGAAGGCCATTTTTGTCCCACCGCACCGCGGTGGCTCAGCGCAGCCTCGTCACTCGGGCACGCAGAAATGCTCCTTCAGTCAGCTCTGGCTTAAAACTTTTCCTCAGGAGCTTTGGACCAGAAAGATGCTTTGCAAGAAGAATCTGGGTTTGGGCTCCCGGAGGTTCAGATTTTCCCCCGCTGCCTTGCGGGATGCGGCGAGGAGACCAGGGCTGAGCCCGTGCAATGTGCCGTGAAGGGAAAGGGGTTCCGCACAAGGCTGAAACTGGAAACGACGCAGCGGGGAAATCAATCACGAAATGTGTTAGCTGCTCCGGGGTGCAGGCTTTGACTCATCTAGAGGTGTGCGATCTTTAATCTTCAAGTCTTAGCTACCGCATGTGAAGGAGAAGTGTACCGTAACAGCACCAAATCTATCAAAACACAAGAAAACCTGTCAGTGGGCTTGTGAGCGCCCAGGAACCCTTCGTGACTTTAATAATACAATTTGGCTTATTAAATCGCTCTACCGTCTGAAAAAAAAAAATAAAAATCCACCTTTCCCTTCTAGAGCCTGCTCGGAGTGCACTAACTCTGTCACAGGACTGGCCAGCGGCACCGGCCCCGCTGTAATCCGGTCAGAAAGAGGCACACCACCGTAACGGGAAGGGCAGGCAGGGACGTAAAGTCTTCGGCAGTTGGGGGAAAATAAACCTCAAAAAATTCTGAGGGGAGGAAAATCTCCAAAAGCTGCTAAGGAGGTGGCAGAGCGCGGGTCGGGCCGAGCGGTCCGGAACAGGACTGGAAAAATCCCAGTTTCTCTCCGGCCGGGTACCGCCGGGCCTCAGCGGCGGCAGACGCGCGCGCGCACGAGGGGCCAGGCGGATCGGGGATATTTATTGCTTTAAACTTTCCCCTTTGTTATCTTCCCCGTGTCAGGAAGTGTTCGAGGACAGGAAATACAGCGGCGATTTTGTCTCCGGGGTGAACAGAAATCTCTGGGTAGCGAGGGAGTTTAAGGCCCGCTTTCCAGTCCCGGCTCCGGTTGGGATTCCGCCGGGAGGGGGAGGATCGGGCCCCTTC
>NW_009601726.1:470-716 GCF_000690535.1 Cariama cristata | reverse complement strand
TTATAAACCCCTTTCTTTCCCCATTTAATCCACTCCCACCCCAATGGGACTGCTTCCGCGACATACTGCGTGCCGAGGGAGCCGGACACACAGGGTAGTCAAAGGCGCATGTGTGAAATTAATAAAGTAAATTAAAGGGTTTTAAAAATTAATTCTACTCATTTAGTCACCAATCTGTTAATGAGGCATGGAAAGCCCCCGGGATCGATAGTCGGGAGTAAAAACGAAGTAGGTGAAGGAGGTGCC
>NW_009601726.1:0-260 GCF_000690535.1 Cariama cristata | reverse complement strand
CCCAACCAAAGAAGCCTCTGGCTCGTACCATAAATATTAATACTCTGCGCTAGTGCGAGGCATAATTATCTTCCCTTAATTGCAAATTCAACCAAAAATTGAGCCTGCTGTCATTCAGGCACCTCTAAATTATTGTAATTAGGGCTTTTTTTTATGTCAAGTGAATCCCTGGGCTGAACCTTAGTCCTTGTATGCAGGAGTGCAACATGTAAACCATATGCTGTGCCCTGCTGCTCGGGAAACCCCATCGCCGGGAGAAG
>NW_009601725.1:0-990 GCF_000690535.1 Cariama cristata | reverse complement strand
CAGGGGGGTCCCAGGAGCTCCGACGACATCCAAAGCGGTTCTAAATCCCCCACGGATGTCCTGGAGGCTCCTGCGAGTTCTGGTGACGACCAAGACAAACCAAAGAGCTCCGATGACATCCAAGAGGGTCCCGAGAGCTCCAGGAACATCCAGGAGAGTCCCAAAAGCTTTGGGGGTGATCGAGAGGGTCTCGAGAGCTCCAGCAACGTCCAAGGTGGCTCCAAGAGCTCTGGGGGCGACCGCCAGAAGCCTGAGGTCTTTGGGGGTGTCCAAGCTAGTTCTGACAGCTCTGGGAGCGACCAAGAAGATCCAAAGATCTCCCACGACAAAGGTCCCTGGGGAAGGCCAGGGTGGCCTTAAGAGCTCCAGGGAGGTCCAAGATGGTGCCAAGGTCCCCAGGGGTATCCGAGAGGATGCCAAAATCTCCAGCCGTGGCGGTCCCAATGGCCCCAAGAATGTCGGAGAAGACCCCGATGTCTTTAAGGAGGTTGACCAAGACGCTGATGTTCCCAAGAAGGTCAACGAAGGCGCCAACGCTGCCAAGGAGGTCAGCAAACACCCCAATATTTACAAGTTGGTTGGCGGAGACCCTGATGTCTCTAAGAACGCTGGCAAAGATCTCAACGGTGGCACCGACCCCCGCGTCCCCAAGAAGACCCCCGAAGGTCACAACCTTTCCAAGAAGGCACGCGAAGACCTGAACGCTCTGGAAAAGGTTGGCGATGATGATGACGTTTCCAAGAGGATCGGGGGAGACCCCGACACACCCAAAGAGAGCGGCAAAGACCCCAAAAAGAGCGGCGAAGATCTTGAGGCCCCCCAAGAGGTTGGCGACGCCCCCGACTCCCCCAGCGAGGTTGGTGAAGACCCCAAAGAGGTATGTGATGACCCCAGCGCCGGCAGGGAGGCTGCTGACACCCTCGAGGACCCCTGGGGAGGCGGTTGGGCCTGGGAAGACTCGTCCTCCTCTTCCTCCTCCTCCTCCTCTTC
>NW_009601724.1:8164-13803 GCF_000690535.1 Cariama cristata | reverse complement strand
GCCTTCGGTGCTTCTTTGTGTGAAGGTGCTGCCAGGTGCTGATGGAGATGTGCCTGCCAGACTCTCCTCCTCCTCCTGTCACAGGCTGCTTCTCCTCCTTCATCAGCACTTGCCAAAAGTCCCATCCCTGCCTTCTGAATTGGACCGCTTGGTTAGAGGCCGCTGATAATACTACTGATTTGCTTCTGAGATGTGATGTGGAGGGGCAGCCTTCCCTCCCTTCCCCGCAGCATCGCTCCAGACAGCTCCTCCGGGCCCTTTCCCAGACCAGACTCCCTTGCTGACCACCCGCTTGAGGTCCTTCTGGCACGCTGGCTATTGTAACGCCAGGTTCTCCATTAGATTTCCGTGCGAGAGTAAACAGCTCTGGTGCAGGGTAAAGTCAGTCTGTTTTTTCTTAACAGAAAGAAACAACTGCCCACTGCATAAATAAAATAAACTGTGTGGGAAACCACTTAGCCTGTCATGGGAGAGGAATTTATCTTTTTATGATGTGTTTCGCATAGCAGGGTAGTCCCCAGCCCGTCACCCTTAGGTAGGACACCCCCAATAGCAGAGAGAGTGGGTTACGTTAGGGCTGGTGGGGCATGGAGGGAGTGATGTGCTGCTTTGTGTCCTATGCTTGTTACCATTGCAAAGGTTGAGGCTGTTACATAGTTCTTGACGTAATGGCCTGCTGATCTGGATCTCTGGTGCTGGGCAGTACTGTGACACAAGTAATGCAGGCGCTCATGTGAGTGGTGTTTTGTCTTTTTTTTCCCAAGAATAGATTTAGTGATGGTGTGCGATAATGATTCTCTCTCTCTTTTTTTAATTTAAAAATCAAAAATTTGCCTTTGGTTTGGGTCCGTGTGCCACTTGTATTAAAAGCTGCCGTAGGCAGCTAAGTAGTCTTGTGGCTGGCGTAAAAACCACTAATCGTCTGTCTGAAGAATCCTGGATTTTCTGCTCTTTACTATTGAGTCTCCTCCTCCTTGTAGTAGTTGCTTTCCAGTGTGTCTCGGGAAGCTTAGAGAATGCCGGGCAGCTCTTTTCCCGATCACTGGAGGCTGACATAACGTGGCACCTTGACACCAACAGCATCCACCCATAGCTTTATCAGTTTGACCAAAAGGATTTCTTTAAAACTTTCAAGACATTTTCATCATTCTAAAATACAAACAGTGTAAAAGTTGGTGGATTAATGCCACTCTTACCAATTCTTACTATCTCTGTACGTTGGGTTTTGGAGAAAAGAAGTGGATCAGGAACTTAGACTTTCTAAATCAGAGGAAATCAAGTCTTGATACCAGTGACTGCTTGTAAAAATTTGTAGTTGCTTATAGACAGTTTTCTTCTTCCTGGGAAGGTTCCTTGTCTGCGGTACCCACCCTTTAGCGTGAAGCAATCGTACTGTAACGTGCATTTCTTTTATGAACACACACTATCAGTGAGTCAAAACAAAATTGTATCATTGTTCCAGTTATTGCAGCCAGGCTATTAGGGAGACGCTGTCAGTTTTAATATAGTCTTTTAAAGATCAAATGCCCTAATATGAACACTGGGTATTTTTAAACTAGAACATTTTAGAAAATTTATGGCTTGTTTTGTTTAGATCTTGCATTTTCGCTTTGATAATGAGATGAGAGCATTTCCGTTATTTACAGAAGAGCTGAAGAGTGTGGCACTGAATCCAAAGCGTGCACTAAAGCATCACATTTTGTGTTTCAGAATTTATAAAGTGTTACCGCAGTTTTCAAATAGTTTGCAGTTTTGTTCTGAAGAGGTTTAAAAGTCCACTTGTCAGCCAGTTTAGATAGATAGGATCTTTTCAAGCAGGTTGCTTTTGCGATGAAAATTTTAATGAAAGTCTGAGCTTCAGAAACTTTCTAGTTAAATGCCTGGAATAGAGATTTTTGAACTTGTAAGCTGGGTTTTCATCACAGTACCTTATGCCTGAAGTGCAGAGATAGTGTTCTATTTCCCATTCTTGAAAGCTTTTCCTTTTAATAAACAGTTCTTGAAGAGCAGAAACTAGTAGCAGAAAAAGAGGAAAGGTTTTGGTTTTCCTTGTGTGTGTTAAGGTGTGAGAAATCTTAGTTCTAAAATACAGAAAGATGGGGAGCTGAATAACGAACCAGTACAGTTCACTAACAACAGATAGTATTTCCTTGCTGCTTGAATCTCAAATTCATAACATGCTTTGAAGAGCTCTGGTCTCATTCATTATACATTCAGCAAGTTTAAGGTCACTTCTTTTTATCAAACCACTTTTAAACCCTTGCATTTACTTCAGTTCTATGCAGTGGACACTTAGTAAATCACGAGTGGGGAAAAAATGATAAAATACATCCGTTCTTACTTTAATATGTGAAAAAATATGAGAATCTGTCTTTTGAACACTATTCTGTACGCATTTAATTGGACATACATCTCTAAGATTGGTAGAGAATGCTAAATTGTACGTACTGGTGTGAGTCGTCTTAGGGAAAAAAAGCTAAATGACAAGACATTGCTAAACCAGATTTTTAAAATGGTTTTCTTATACATTCTTATACATTTATATCACCATATCCTTTCTGGCACCTTGGAATCTAGTAAGTTGAAAATTTTTAAGCATTTTCATGTATCGCCTCTCTTCCAGCTGGTAGGTTGACCAGCATGTCCTTACTCTCAAACATTTTACTTTCTTCTGTTGCTGTGCTGGAAACCTAGATAGGAAGTGAGTATAATGAAACTCGTTATAAAAGTCCCGTCAAAGTAAATGAATCAGAAGAAAACAATATTTTTATCTGGTCGCTTAGGTTATAGTTACTTAAACTGCTGTTTGTAGCAAGTAAATCACTTCAAACAGATCTACGGTCCTAAGCTTTATAAAGACTTTTAATCTGGGAGCTGACTTTAGTTATTAAAGAATCACAATGTCTCTTTGAATAAATCTGGGAGCATGCAGGCAGCTGTTCGAGCAGAAATCACATGCGTTTCCAACGCCCCGCTGCCGGGGTTGGTTGGGTTCGACTCCTTGGGCTGTTGATACTGGCAACATCATTAAAGCTGGTGCTCGACGGGGCAGCACCGATCTGGAGGGCTGTGAGTGAGGGGCTTTCCTCCTCCTCCCCTTCGCCACAGGCCAGATCCTTCTCCGATGAAACCAGGACCCTTCGTGGAGGGGGAATTTTCTCCTGTGGTGGATGGGTGCTGGAGGGGAAGGTGGTGGTGGGGAGTTTGCTCTGTCCCTCTTTTTCGTTTCTCCCAGTGTTTTGATTTGGTTGTTTTTGAGCCGTTCCTAGTCCTATGGCCTTTGTGGGGAAAGATGTCAAATTATGAAACCTGTTTCTAAAGCTGGCACTTGAATTTTGTAACCGGGTTTCCTAGCAAAGATCCCATGCCAAAGCTTGTTCTTGCTGACTGTCAGCTTTCTTTCATCTGAAACTTTCCAGAACTGAATTGATATCAACCTGCAAAATCAGTACTTTCATGTCATATCTATTAATCTTAGGCTGGGATTACAGGGGAGCCGAAGAAGATCATGCATGAATCTCGGTGGTAGCAACTGAGTGTGGTAACTCCCATCAACCCACTGAAGGTGCCAGCTGTAATGTACTGGATATGCATGGTGTAAAAGCTTTTTCAGGATTGTAATTGAAAGCGTCATTACTGTGAAACATCTTCTGTTGCTACCTGGAATGAACCTCTGTCCCAGTTATTTGGAATAGATTTTCAAAATGAAATGGGTGACTCCATAGAACTAGGGTGTATTTTTGAAAATAATGCACAATGTGTTGTTGGATATATATATAGATTTATTTACCCTAAAAGATTCTTCTGTGTTCTTAGTGTGCATTATCATTTGTGCGTGCGCTTATAAATCCACTGGCAAATTAAAAATACATTTCTGTAAACAAGAGCTGTGTATTCAGTTGCTTTGTTATTTGATTTTTCTAAATTAAATTCACAAGCATCGCATAGGTATTATTGTTTTGATTGTCTCCATTATCTACAAATAGAGAGCGTCAAACAGTTTATTTCTGCAGGTACTACACACGTCGGTGTAATGATGGCACTGGACACTCTTTGCATTGTCTAAAACAATTCCGCTATTGCTCTGGACTACTCATCAAATTTCTGGAGCATGATTAAAGGGTTTATTCTTGCAAGCGTTGCATACAGAAATGTAAACTTCCAAAATGTCCTTTTATATTTGTTCAGTGGTTCTCTATTTTAAATGTATAATGACACAGCTCTTGGGTAAGGGTTGCAGGGTTAGGGTAAGTGGAGGGGCTTCCCCGTTTTCTTCACTGCTCTCTCAGGGCAGTTCGCCTGCACGTTTTCCGTTGCAGGATCAGGCCCCCTTGGGTTAGAATTATTTAATGCATGCTAATTTCATTCTGATGGCTTATTATTTAATGCATGCTAATTTCATTATAATGGCTTATTATTTAATGCATTGTAATTTCAACTGAAAAGTTGCTTGTTATGATGTTATTAAAATAATAGTTATATTTAACTTTGAAATCCGTTAAGTCATCTAGCTTCTAGTAAATACGCTTACTTGAGCTCTGAAGCCTGGACCTCTGCAGATTTGCGGTTGCTACAAACATGAATGCCTCAGCTCGGGAGAATGGCAAATAAGGGCAGTGCTGGTGCTGCTTAATTACCTGTGAAATAGGTAGACCCGTACAGGTTTGAAGCACAGATCCGGTTGTTGCCTCACAACACTGCGCTGACGATCGAGAGGTGCTGGAGGTGTGGAAAGGAACAGCAAGTTCCTGGGAAGCGGAGGCTACCAAACCTTCTGTCAACAACAGGCTAATTCCTCCTGACCTTTTTTATTCCCAGTAGCGGTCGGGTATCGTTACAGGTTGGGTTTAGTCCTTTACAAGTAAGTAAACTGGCTTTTTTTGTTCTGGCATAAATACTCACTACCGTGAATAAAGTTTGGAACCAAAGGGGACTGGTCCTTTTACTGAAATCCTTTTTTTTTTTTCCCAGGCCTTGTTTTTTGGTGGTTTTTTTTTTTTCCTTACACTGTTTAGCCTAAGTACCGTCACTGGAATCTGCAGTTGGCAAATGGTAGTAGGAGAGTTTTCTCAACCACTGGCGTGAAATGAAGGTAGCTTTTAGATCTAAGGTGTTTAAAAGTAGTAGGAATGGTGTAATTTCATTTGGCAGCAGTAGCAGAAGAAACACTTCCTACCTGTGTTGTTAAAATGGAACATGGAAATTAGCATTTGCGTTGGCTTGAAGACTTGCCAGGCTAATTCTTCACAGGGAGAAAAACCAAACGGAACTGTTCACTGCTGTGATTCACCTCGCTCTTGTGCCTTCATCCCCCTCACCTCTGGTCATCTTGCCCCGTTGGGTACCAAGTAAGCCAGGCACTGGGAGAGCTGGGCAGTATGGGCTGCTCTCGTTTTCTCATCCCCTTTCACACGAGTGTTCTCCCAGTTGGACCGCCTCACCGGTTGCGGTGTTTCTTTGTTTCCTCTCTGCCACCTCACCAGCTCTCCCTGGTTGTTCACCTCTCTTCTCCTCTTTGCACAGTGCAAGCATTATCTAATCTTCCCCGGAGAAGCTGTTGAGTCTGTTACTTGCTTTTATAATTACCTCACTGATTCCCTTTCTGCCAGGCTGTTCCGAGGAGCGGTGTGCTACCATTC
>NW_009601724.1:0-8133 GCF_000690535.1 Cariama cristata | reverse complement strand
TCAGCAGGTCAGTCATGTAAAAAAATGTGCCGAGGACATCTTTCTTTCCCATATTTATGGCTTCTTTATTCTCCCTGATTTTTTAATGTCATTTTAATGTCATTTCAATGACCACCTGGTTCACAAAGAAATGACTCTGACAGTCTTCACTATCTCCAAATTTAAGGTTTGGCCTTTTTTTTTTCTTTTTAAATTGCTTTTTGCCATTTATTCTTATTGCATCTCCGTGTCTGTTCGCTTAAAATATAATCTCAAAACTCACTTTGCTGGCCTGTGCTGCTCATGAATTCATTTTTATTTTTAAAATCTTCTGAAGACCTAATTGAAAAGTTACTGACCTGCTTGAATAATTCAGTCTACCAGAGTGAGCGGTCCTTCTTGGGAAGGGCGTGATGCAAAAAGTGGGGAGAGGGAGCCTGTGGGTGCTGGGTCCAGAGCGTAGAGCAGCTCTCAGCTCTGGGAAGCAATGCGTTGAAGACTTGGAGGAGAATTAGAGGCTGTTAGCATGAAAGACAGACACCTGCGCAGTGATCTTCGTGCTGGCCGTGATGTTTTCCTTCTGTATTGCAGGGCAGATTATATGCCTAGCTCATTCATAGAATCATAGAATCATTATGGTTGGAAGAGACCTCAAAGATCATCAAGTCCAACCATATACCTGATGCCACCATGCCCACTAAACCATGTCTCGAAGCGCCACATCTAAACGTTTTTTGAACACCTCCAGGGACGATGACTCCACCACCTCCCTGGGGAGCCCGTTCCAGTGCCTAACGACTCTTACAGTGAAGAAGTTCTTCCTAATATCCAACCTGAACCTCCCCTGGCACAACTTGAGACCATTTGAGACAGGGTTTGTCTCAATTTAAACAAACCCTTTTATATGGCTGGATAGAACCCAAATACTTAATTTTCCATCTGTTTTAAAGATTAAAATATATGTTTGTGTACACGTAAATATACACACATTTTAGTTTCTCCTTGACTCTGTATAAAAGGAAACAATCAACTGGAGAAAGGAACTTTTGTATGTTTGGATAGAAAAGCAGAGCCTGTGAAGATGTTGTGAGAAACACAACATGAAATGTAGATGAGAGCAGAGAGAGAAGTGAGGCGTGGTAGGGAAGTGCCAGCAGGAGAAACGACCGGCGGGCGGCTCTTTGAGGAAAGCCTGTGCCGTAATTAGCAGGAGCCTGAAATCGCTCGCAGCGATTCACCAGTGCCTTCCACCATGTGCCATCGAGGTGTATTACATGCTACAGCTTATTGCAGAAAAAAAAGACGGGAGGGGTGGTGGTCTGCATTTGATTTACAGTTTATCTACCGACTGTGCATCAGCTTAGTAGCATCTGTGCCCCTGTCAATGTGTTTTTTCCATCTGCAGCAGGCAAACTTCCCTGTAGATCTTAGGACCGTCTTCGATGCTATTTCAGACTGCAGATCCCTGTCTGCACCACACATCACAAATCTCCTTCCATTCGCCCTCCCCTCAACGAGAATATGCTAGAGGAGAATAGTAGTTAAATAGCTAAAGATGGAAACAAATGAGATTTACGCTGAAGGGCTGGTGTAAGATGACTGTTTAATCACCCCTGTGCACAGTCACTTAACAGCAGTCGGTGGTTTTTAGGTCAGATGGGCGATCTGCACCTGAGATGCTTTTCGTAGCTCGGTTACTGTGTTACGAGAATATTTTGCTAACCATGCATCGGATGTTTAGAATTGCAGTGAAAAAGCTAACGTGCTGTATGGAGATAAATTATTAAGTTCTGTTTTGCTTAGGAGACTACGTCATAGCAGTCCTCTATCAGCATTTGTTAGTTTGATTTAAGAAAGACGGGCCATCTAGAAATTGCTCTACTGGAACTGAAGTTAGGAATTAGTGCAGTTATTTTTTTAAAAGTTAACAGTGCATTTTTATTTGGGATATCTGTTCAAATATCTAAAGTTTGTGGTTCTTTCTAAAGAATTATGCTGTAATTATACTTGAAAATTTGGAATATCAATGCTGTCATCTTTCACTGAGTAAGAGCATCGGAGGCCTTCATGTTACTGCATCTGGTTCCCCTCTTCCTCTGGAGCATCATCCAGATGAGGGATTAAAAATGCCTTTGGAGCAGATGTTTTATGTTTCTGATGGGCAGTGTTATCTTTAGAAGAGAAAAGATAAGAAGGAATAAAAACCCAACCTCTGAAACCAGACATTTGTCAAATTCCTTTTCTTCTTCCTGGCTTTCAGCATCTTGGTACGCGGCAAGCCTACTGCTGCTTTCTTTGCCAGTGATGTATTTGCATCACCTTGAACACAGCGTATGGAAATACTGACAAGCATTGGCAAGACCGTAACCAGCCTGCGATAGTAAATATTTAACTTTTATGTTCTAATTATTTTTCTTCCTCCCAAATTTATAGGCTTTGTTCCTCAAGTAAACAAACAGCCTTGCAAAGTTTTACTTGTCCACTGATCTAGTATAACTATGTTTTGACAAGGCGAGTAAAATATAAATAATTTCTAAGTTGAAATCTGTCCCTGTGGGAAAAGGGGAATGTGTAGTTTCTGTTACGAACAGTTTACAAATTTAACATGCAATTTATTAAGCTATCCTGTTTGCATAGTAAGCTTAGAAACATATTATCATGCTAACAGATTTTGTGGTGGCATTTTTAAAATTGGAAACTTCCTGTTCTGAATTCTCAGGTAATATTGGAATTCTGTTTTCTGAAAATGTGGTTGTTTTGAATATAAGTGGAGAAGTGGGATAGTGTTGCCTAGTCTTTCAGGAATATGAATTCATATGTTTGTGATGGTATATGCTGTCCATGGGTTTGGGATTTTTCTGTTCTTGTTTTTTTTATGAGCAATCTCTTGCTTTGGTAATGTGCTTACTGTGGAACAACTGGAGCTTTCTGAATGTGTTTCTACTACCAAAATACATGTATTACGTAAAAATATATTTAGGCAGTATAGCCCAACTGCTGGTTTGTCTCATTAGTACAGGCTAAAAAGAAGCTACTTGCAGTTTTGACTCTATTTTTTTGTCCTCAGCTTTTTGTTGTTTCAGATACAACCCTTTGACCATTGCTTTTATACTCAGGACTTCAGAATTTCCCCAAGTCCAGATATTACTGAGATTCAGACTTCATGACAGAACTCCTGCGGTTCACAATTAAGCCTGCCATTATATTAGTTCTAAAAAATAAGCTTAGTTTGTTTCTAGTCCTAGTACTGTTTATCTCCTTGAAAAGTTTTCATCCTCATTTTTTCTTAACAGACTTCTTCCCAGGGGCCTGTAAGGACTGTTAACATCTCACTGAGAAGGAATTTTGAGCTTGACTTCATCTCTGCAGCTGCCTGTTTTCTCTAGAAGCTTTTGTGGCGTGGTGCAGGACCTGCCTCTCGGAAGGAACCAGGGGGAAGATCTCAGTTTAAGGAGTTTTTCAGTCTCCTCGTGAGCCACTGCTTGTACAGATGCAGTTGAGCTCTCAGAGAGCCCTGCCAAATCTGCTGAGGGCTACAACCGTAGGAATGAGAGGCCCCTGTGAAGCTGCCGCTGGATTTTTCATCAAATACACGCATGTTGGAGGGGTGGAAGAGGAGGGAGAAGTAGAGAAGAGGAGCAAGGGAAGGAGCCGTTTAGGAACTCCCATCTAAAATAAATATGTGTCCCCCAGAAAGGCCTTAAGGCCATGTTTAAATGCCACGCTTGTGAGACTGATACCTGTTACTTCATTTCTATGCCTTGGAACAGCTTGTGAAGGAATAACCCTATGTGACTGACAGAAAAAAAATAGTTAGTCTGGCTAATCTTAATCTCCCTCTTTAATGACTTCAAGCACTCCGCTTGGGTTATTTCAGAGATAACATAGGTAAAAAAATCTGATTTCTCTGATACCTTCTGCTCAGAGCTCTTGCTGGTTAGTGGAACATGTTGTGGGTTTAAGTATTTTGACTCTTAAAGGAAGCAGTGACAAGCCAGATCAAACTTTCGCCCTGTGTTTGCTCTGGTGTATTATTCCATGCCAGCTACTACAATTGTGCTCAAGTATTTCAATCTGAATCTGAAATCAATCAATGTACCTTCCATAAGAAACATGTCCTCAGTAATTCCTCCTGCTTTTTCCCCGTACCTTCAGTGTTGTATCAGTCTCTCCTTGCTGTTCCAGCACTTTCAGACAGGGTTTAGGTGAATACTGTAAAGACTTACGTGATCTCTCCATGGTACAGCAGCATCTGGTTTGATCAGCTGGTGCACAGCTTTTATAACTGTCTTTTTGTTTTGCTGTGAAAAACAGTGCCTTGCTATGAAACGTTTTTTTTTCTCAGTAACGGCACTTACGGCAAAATAACTTCTCTTAAAGCCAGGGAGTGTGTGAGTACCTCTGGGACCTTTCTGCGATGCTGCGGGCAGTATCATTTCCAATGGAAGCCGATTTCTAAATCCTCTGGGAAGAGTTGTCTCAACCAAGAAATGGTGAGCTTTCTCATCGGTTTTGCTCCTTTCGAAGCAAAATTGACTCCAGCGCTTGTGTTCATGTTCGTTGTGAGAAGCCGAGGTTCTCTGCCAGTGTTTGAAGAGGCCTGCGTGCTCCTCTGCGTGTCCTCAACCTCCTTAGATATCCACGTGCTCTTGAGAAAGCCAAGGAAAGTATGGCATGAGCTGTTTAGACCTGTGAACAGAAGTTAGTTACGAGTTAAATAATTCTCTTTTGTGGCAGTGATTTCTGGTTTTAAAATGAGTAACCCTCGTGAGAGGAGGAGAATGGCTGCGATCTGATACAGTAAATGAGAGTTCTCCATCTTCTCTTGAGGGGAGCACAGCTTCCCTTTCTCATCTTCTTACAGCTCCTGTTCTTGCCATTTCTGTGGAGCATCATTAAGGGTTCATTGTGGGGGACACACAATTTCATCTTAACTCCCAGTTAGCTAGCTCATGCTTTTGCAGTAGTAGTGCTTGTGTCGGAGATACGTGGCGGGACCTTAACGCAGCACTTCCTGACTTTCCATTGTTTTGTGAATTAAACTGTCGTGTTCAGGAAGAACGTGAAATGCACTGACTATTGTTGAAAACCTGCAGTCTTAAGTAAGTGTTTTCAAGGAGTGCTTTTGGTTTTCTTGAGGGTTTTGTTGTTGTTTCTTTCCGTAGTACACGATCTTGTGTACACGTCAGCTGCGCAGCAGTTACCTGAAGCAGAGAGATTCATGTTTGAGGTGCAGAAAACTAAATGATACAGGGCTGTACAAAAACTCTGTAACAAAACTGGACAACTGGATTAGAAGCAGAGTGGGTGTTCCCTTCTGTCTTAGCGTACAGCAGCTTTATTAACATCTTTCTTCACCTGTGCTTTTCAAGGAAGGCTGCCAGGGCAGAAATAAGCACTAGAAATGTGCGTTGTTGCCTGGGAGGGCGTCTCTCCCTGGGTATTGCACAGGAGCCCCCAAGATTGGCAGTCTCTCTTCACCACCACTCTGTAATGCCTTAATTACTGACTCCAATACAATCAGCACCAGTGTATGCTTTCACATTTTCAGTGTCTGTCCCCTTTCCCACTTCCTTGAGACGTTAGGATTCCCGTCGTTGGTACGTGTGGTCCCTGCCTGTGCTCCCCTGTCTTTGAGCAGTGTGTTGGTAGACTTCTCCATCCAAGTCGTCATCTCTGCTTCTAGGACGTTGAAGACGTACAGCAGCAACCCCTTCTAGTGGTCCCCTCCGTGGATCTTCACTTTTTCTCCCCAGCAGTTGGTCATCCTGGCTCTTCCTCTCTTCTCGTGTGGAGGTGTGGGGACAAAGCACAGTCCTGTTCTCCCAGTTCTTTTGGGTCTGGGCACAGGGGGAGGTGGAGCAGCGAGCGGTTCCTTGCGGTGGCTTCTGCTCCCGGGAAGCTCTGCCCACCTTCCTCTGCGGCAGGCAGGGAAGGAAGCGGGCCAGACACCTTACTTCCTTGTTGCTCTTGTTTTTGCACGATTTGCAAAAGCCTGAAGGGCTGCAAACTGAGTGCCCCAAGGTATTGCGAGGCAATTATTAGTTACTGGATTTGGAGGAAGCTCTCAGAGCCCCCCAGTGTTTGTGGACTCACTCGTGGTCTTTGGAGGGAGGAGTGCCTGTATTTCAGAGGATCAGAGTTTGACCCAAAGATGTTATTGTCTTCCCCCAAGAAACTACTGATCCGTTTGTCTTACGTTTGAAACCATGTACAGAATGCCCACGTAAGTATGTAAGATTACTCTTTTGAGGTGATTAACATGTCATTTGTATGGGGAGAGTAGGGAATTTCCCTGGATTGTATTACTTACGAATCTTTTGGCTGTAGTTTAAGATCTAGTTAGCGCTTTCCTGATTGAGAGGCTGCCAGGGAAAACTGAGAATATAGACTGAGTGCTTTTTTTTTTCCCCCCTTTTTTTTTCATTTTTAAGGTGGGGTGGTTGTTTGATTTGGAGGCATTTTTAGTAGGAAAACAGCCACGCTGGACCAGGACGAGTTAGTTGTGGCCCTTTAGCTTGTGTGGGCACGTGCTGAGGTTGCCCGTTTCAGGTTGTCTGATCTGGCTTAGCCTTGGAAACAAAAGCTGTGATTAATCTCCATGAAGTGAGATAAAAAAACCTGATCCTGCCTTGCGTTAGAGGGAGGTGGAAGTCACCTTTTCTCACAGCGCGTTTCCTAGTCTTGACACTCCTGAATTCTGACTCGTGCTTTTCCCTAGGTCTCTCTGTTGTAAGTATTTCACCTCTCTCTTTCTCATGCCTCAGACAGTGCTTCGTGTTTTAGTTGGTTTTCTGGTTCTGAGGCATCTCAAAGAGTTGTTCCTGCCCTTCTCCTGTGACGTGGCCATGGGTTTTTATTGCCACAGGTTTTAACAGCACATTAATTCAGTTCCCTGCCAGACTGGTTAGTTCTCTTACCCTGGTGTCCGTGCTTATTAAATCTTTTCCTCTGGTGAGTCCACACTCCTTCTCTGTTCACAGTCACCCAGTAGTCATTACTAGGGTTAGTAACATAACTGGATGTTACTCATTCTGTGGATGAATAACTGCAGAATTATCCACAGTGATTGTTTTCACTGCATCGTTAGGTGAAATCTGCCTTGGCTTGAAATTTCTTCCCCGCCATAAAGGCTAAACACGTAGTTTTTAATTGAATAGAGATGCCAACTTTGCAGGAATAGGAATTGCCATCTTAACTATATAGGAGAACTTGTGGGAAATTGCTGGAAGTGTGCAAATTTGTGCACAGAGGTACTCTGCTTTTGCTATGATGCGTCCTTCTGTACAGCTTTGAATTAAAAAATACTAATTCTTTTAATTCCTTTGGACAGGTTCAGCAACAGGTTCATCCAAACCTGTCAGCAAAAGAAGATTCCCTCTATTACATTGAGGAGTTGATACTTCAGCTGCTAAACAAACTATGCATTGCTCAGCCACGGACTGTCCAAGATGTAGAGGTAAGACTAGATACCGGAAAATCAAGTGCTTGCTTGCAGAATTGCTAAGATGAACTAAGATTATTTTGAGCAGTGCAGGTTGAAGTTAAAGGAAGAGGAGTCCAAAGAGCAGAGCTTGTTAATACTGCTTTTCTGAAAGATTATATAGTATTCAGGTTTTATAAAGCAAGTTTGATTGGAAACTCGTTTTCCTATACAGGGCTTCAGAATAGAAACTGTGGGAATTTTTTCATTCAGCATGTTTTTTATAAATGCGGAATACTTTGAAGGATTTTCTGCTGCTTGAATGCACTTTAGACTTAAGGATGGTGCAATTTTTCCTGCTTTTTGACATAAATATACAGAAAAAAATAAATATTAGAATAAAAGGTTACTGTTGTTAGGCCTGGATTGCGCAGCTGAGGGAATAGTTGTATGTTCCTCGAACTTTATTGAACTCACTGAGGCTCTTGTATTATTGCAGCTGTCTGCTTTTGTGTCATCGGTTACAAAATGAGGGCTTTAATGGAGTGCGCTTCAGTATACAGTCTAGAGGGAGAAAGCGCTTTCATGTAGATGTGACCCATTATAGCCTTGTAGAGTATTAATTTTACATCGATCTATATGTCTAGGATTTTCAGCGTGAAACAAAATGAAGTCCTAGTCTAATATTCTATATATGTGTCATGGAAATTAAAAAAAAATAAATATATATT
>NW_009601723.1:1529-11281 GCF_000690535.1 Cariama cristata | reverse complement strand
CCCCGACCCCTCTCATCAGCTGGAAGTGTTGTAGTCAGTTATCCTCTTGGAAGAGAATCTGAGTTCCATGTGTGAAAAAGCATTTGCAATGTTGAAAGTTGTTAGCTTACCACAGCCCTTTTTGGGAACAGCATGAACTAGACATAATGAGGTTTAGTGTCAATAGAAGTCAAGCTAAAAAAGGAATGTCAAAACCAATACCAACTGAACAGTTACTGGACTAGGGCAATTAGCAGCAAAGTTAGTTGTCTGCCAAGTACTCCTAAGTGCTTAGTTTCTTCATTAATACCACCACACTCCTTGTGGTTTAGACTTTCTTTATTTTCACATATAATCTCCATTTTTTCAGCATTCAAATACCCAAGCTCCTGAACTTTGATACCCATCAACATACTATGATCTGCTTGGAAAATCTTCTCCTGTAGTATTTGAATGTACTGTCAAGAGGTCTCTCTTTGGCATAGTGCCTGAAGAGCTTCAAATTTGTCTTATAAATTAGGGGTGCTACTGCAGTTAGATTTAAATGAACTCTCAATTTCTGGAAGTCCAGCACTCATCTGTAAGTGATAACTACTTTGCGTTTCCTCAGCCATGTTTAGAGCTGTATTGTATATTCAGGATATTGACATTGACACTGATTATGATATTTGGCATTCATTCTTTGTCATAATTCTGTGATGCGGGAGTGTTCTAATACTCATGGGGAAGAGAACAAGTGTCAGCAAGTGGCACCTGTTTAGCTCTCGTATGTGGAGAAATAATTATTGACTTTGACAATCAACAATGCAGTATGGTTAAGATCAAATGCCCAAATTGTATACTCTGCCTCTTAACTTTCCTTGAGTGCAGATCAGCTCAGTTAAGTAATTGTGGTACTTTCCTTCCTGCCAGTGCAGTAGCACAAGACTACAGAATGGGAAATAGTTATATTCAAGATTCATTTTCAAGTACATGATTATCCTGCCTCTACAAACACATAATTTGTTTAAAGTCAGCAAATAAATTTTCCTCTTTTTTTTTCATTCTTCTTCTATGTCATTGAAGAAACATTCTCTCAGTTAACACACTTAGGGAAGATAATATTTGGAGTCCACAGAGAAATCTTTACCAAGAGTTGTTTTGTTTTTATATTAGGAGTAGGTTGTGTAAAGGAGTATTAGGATTAGGTTATATAATATATAGGTTATATTGGGTTATACGTCCTTGATTTCTTCAATGGTCAGAGTTTAAACAATGTAAGTGGAATTTGAGTATCCACTAAATTATATTCAAAATCTCAAATTACTGAAATGTTTAGGTAGATGCTTTACATTTTATGATCTATATGCTTTTTTCAAAATATAATCCAAGCTTTTATGCCACAGAGAATGTAGTCACTGTCTTTGAAAATCAAGACCTGTGTTGTAGTGCTGGCAGTGGTAGCTTGAACCAAAGCTGTCAGTAAACTAGGAACCTCTGATACTGTTACTCATTTGTGGTTTTTCCAGTTCAAGTTCTGGTTGTCATATCACAGCAAAGCTGGACCAGTACAGACCAAGTGCAGATGTGGGAAGCCATGCTTTACTCAGGGAGAGTAAACTGTTTACAAAATAGAGTAAAATTAATTCCTACAAGTTTCACCTTTCTTTGAGTTTTCACTGTGAATATGCATCAATTCAAAGTACCAGGAGATACCAATGATTTCTGAATTCTTACTGCAAAAATTTTATTTTTACTTTTGTTTCTTATTTCTGTAGAGGTAAAAAAATCACCATTTATAATTATGATGTCAGATAAAATATTTGTAGTCTGCGAACTTTTCTATGTTAAAGTTATTTTGAAATATACGAGTGAAAAGTCTTGTTTTACCTATTGTTATACTGCAAAGCAGGCACTACCTTTCTGTTTAAGCACTTTGAAACATGCACATGGAGATGAATCCCTGTGGTTTGTCTCAGTGTAACATGCTCTTTATTGCAGTATTTTATGGCTTCCAATAATCATTCCTCTGGTACGTAGAAAATCTTTTGTCCCCCTTTCAAATGTGCTTATCTTTCTTTCTTAGAAAATGGTGAAACAGAAGTGATCAAGAGAGACTACTGATTCCAGAGAGAGTGATCTTGAAAGCAAAGAGTAACCTCACAAAGGGATAGGCATATTTTTATGCGTGTTTCCATGGGCCATGGGACTAGATTGTAACGTTTATATCACATTCCCAAATGACAGGTGAAGAGAACATTGTTCTAGGAATGGAAATAGTGAGATTCAACAGAGTGAAATTTCCTTTGATGGAATGATGTTTTTATGGGGTACATAGTCTGCTCCAACCATCACTAAAATAGGTGCCTATTGCATGTCAGCATATTTACATGAAGTCAGCTTATAAAATAGATGGTTGTGTTTGCCTTCTGTTTCATTGTGTCTTATTGTCAAAGGAGGTACCACTGCAGAACTGCCTCCTGTTAGTCAAGGACTTGGCAATAGATCTGTAGGAAAAAGGATCTCTAATTTTCCTTGCTGGTGTATAGCAATGTCTCTTAAGTACATGGTCTTTAAGCAAAAGCTGTGTTCCATATATAAGGACTTGGAAACACAAGAGCTTTTTTTGCCTCCTGTTCTTCAAAGCCTGGGAATAAGTGTCCTACTGCAACTGGAGGGTGTGGAGAAAAATAAAAGGCACTAAAATAGCCTGTGCCATTTTTTTGTATCACATGACCTGGTTGCAGTCTGTAATCTTAAGCCTTTCAAGAAGGCAGAACAAAGGAATTTAAGGCAATTCCTATCTTTCTAAAACTATACAAGCACCCCCAAATACTTCTGAAATAATTGTTTTTATACATCTCCTGCACTGTTGCATACACTTTGAAGGTGCTACATTATTCTGCATGCTGTGATGACGCTTCTTGTGTAATCAGTAGTCAGAATATGTGAAGTCTTGCAGAATTTCCTTGGTGGGATCTTCCATCTGCTATGGATCAAAGGTCAGCAAATCTCTATATAGTAAACATGAAACACAGAAATTTCATAGAAAGAAACTTCAAATTAAATTAGTTTGAAGATTTAATTTAAATCCATTAATGAAATAAGAAATAATATGTCTGTCACAACAGTTCAGCATGCCAAGTCTACTGTCTACTAAGAATTCCTTATTACCAATCTTCAAAGAAAGTGTAATCTCTTAGTTATTTCATTGTTAAAAAGTTAAAGTTCACACAGCTAGGATAGTCAGGTCAGATTTGTATCATCTTCCTGCCGCGTTCATGCATTCAGCAGTAATTTGATAAACAGCTTAATTTTTTTGCTCATAAACTGGGATTCCAGTTAGAAGACTTAATGAAATACCTTATTTTGGGCACCTTTTCTTAATACTATGGTGTGGTGTCAGCACACTAATATGATACTTTATGATGGAACATATGCAAAATAAAATGGTTCTAATCTTCTATTTAAGAGTGGGATACTAATCACAAGAAATGAGAAAAAATGCATAAACGTTTTAGATATTATTTCAGTGATAAATTGTGCTCCATTATGAAAATATAAAAAGACAAGGAAGGACACTAGTTTAATGCAGTTTATGCATGTATACTCTTTTAACCT
Organism: Cariama cristata; assembly: GCF_000690535.1. Lineage (NCBI taxonomy): Eukaryota > Metazoa > Chordata > Aves > Cariamiformes > Cariamidae > Cariama > Cariama cristata. The sequence continues at coordinate 7,702 of NW_009601723.1, read as the reverse complement.
TTCGAAATAGAAAATTAAAATTTTTAAAAATAGCATTTCTCTGTTTTGAAATGTTTTCTTTTTAAAAGAAAGCAGACTGTCAGTGGATGTAGCAGTATATTTTTTTTTAGGTTTTGATTGGGTAGCCAAAATAAAAGGCCTAACTTAACATTACAAAAAAGGAAAGTGAAATCAGCATCCTATGTGGAAGAGACCAGGAGTGTCTGTCAGTTCTGTGCCTCCTGTTCTGAAATCTTCACATCACTAAGCACAGATTTGCAATTGGAGAGACATGGTCAAAGCATGCTCCTAATTAACAAGGGTTGACTTGAGATGATACTCTCTGGCATGCTAGTACTCCCTATGAAAACTAGAGCAGACTAGACACTTACTTGGTTCCAAGCTGTTCCCATGATCAACTGGAAGATGCAAAGGCAACTGGAAAGTATTTCTTGGTATGGTTGAAAAATAGCTGCAGTTTAATTGTATACATGCAGATGTATGTCAATTTAGTCTCACGTAACTGGTTTTCTGGATGTGGGAGAACATACAGGTAAGATAATTTTCTTTCCTTGTAAAGTTTCCCTGGGTGATATATTTACAAATGAACACAACAAGATGTGTGTAACTCCCATTTAAGTACATCTGTGCGTAGGATGTGTCAGACCCAGGTGTTTATTTAACAAATATGCTAGAAATTAAACAAGCTACTATTTTTAATATATATGATATATGTTTTACCATTTTTAATCTTTGTCTTTTGTGTGAAAAGATCTTTTTTCCTCCTTCTCTGTCAAAATATTGTTGTAAGAATTGTATGATCATTGACTATTCTGATCATAAGAACTTTCTTCTGTATTTTTCCTGCTTCAGAAATCAGTAATATAACACTACTATGACAATTGTCAGACAAAGACAGCTTTCCTTTCAAAATTGTGATGAGTCCTATTGTAATCATCAAGGCTTCCTTATATTCATTGGCCTCTGAACATACCTTCTAACTTTTTTACTTTCGGCACTGATGATAAAATGACATGGAAATGAGTCAATAAATGTGAAAGATCATCAGAGTAGGTGGAATAATATTGTATTTACCTGTATACTTCTCACCATCCAGTGAACATTTTCATGGTTTTACTGCAGAAAAAGGAAAAACCCCACACAATCAGGATCTGATTTTCAGTGTCACATCCCATTAATTCAACTTTGTGTTCTACGTTAGCTTTAAAAAGTGATTTTTAAAAGACAGTTTGCATTTAAACTGAAAAGTAACGTTCACATTCAGTGGCTTACTTAGAAAATACTAATGAGGTATGCACAATTGTGGTTTTATACGTGTACAGGCACACATAAAGATGAAATTGTGCCCAGTTTATTCAGAGTTCTTGAGAAGAGTTTTTCTGCGAGGCTTGGTTTCTTGTTAGTGGAATTCAAAGACCAAAATGTTGAATGGGCAAGAAACACGTTTGCTTAATAATAAACAGGCTTTAAAGACTTTACATTCTCAGAGATACTTAGGACTGTAACTTGTCTTGAATATTTATAATGTGCTTTTGATTCATAATCCTTATCAATGTGACATACACATCTTATCAAGCAATGTGACTAAAGATCTCCTTGATACCTAGCAGTTACACATAGCTGGGGAAAGAAGATAGACTCTTTCTTAAGCCATGATCAGCGACAAAAAATATATTTTAAAAAAATGAATTTAGCCACAATCATAGCTTGCCTTTTTTTTAGTCTTCAACTAATACCATTTAACAGATAATTTTGCCCCTTTTAATTTGCTCCTTCTGTTCAGTATTCATTAATATTCATATTTTAAAAGTAAGGTTGGATGAACTTAATGCAGACAGTATTTTTCTGGTGACATATACTGTTTTTCTTCCAGAATTAATTTTAGTATTTACTGTGTACAACTTAAGGTGATACATAGCTAAAGTTACCTTCTCCAAGCCCTCCAGGATAATTTAAAGCAGCCTCAGGTTTACTCTAATTTCTGCCCATTTTTAGTGTTCTCTCTTGCTGTCTCTCCTCCTAATAAGTAAAAGGAAAAGCTACAGTATATGGCGAGTTGTGCTGCACCTGAAATACTCAGAATCTCCCTCAGTAAGAGGCATTTCCAGACAACTTTTTTTTTTCTCCAAACAATGTTTACTGGAGAGATTAATAAGAACTCCATTAATTTTGCCTTCAGTATTCTGCTCCACTCCCTCCGGGCAAGTACTATGATTCTTGTCATACTCAAGCTATTTCTTGAATTTATCTAAGAAAGTTATGAACATCTGTGTTTCTCATTGGAAAAATCCAGGTCATTAGTGTCCGTGGTGCAGAAGGTATTTAATCAGAGGATGCTGCGAATTTTGATTTCTATAAAAAATAGTACCAAAGGTGCTGTATTTCTTTTCAGATTAATACAGGATTATCCTTAGTTCAGGTGGCTATGTTTGTTCTCTCATATTTGATCTCTGTAATAGTTATATTGGATTTGCTGTGTTTTTCCTTATTTGAGGTGTTTCCTTTACAAGAAGATTCCCTTTGTCAGAAAGATTTCCTTAGCACCGCTTAAAAACCTTTCCATCTTCTTCCCTGATCTCTTATTTTTTTTATGTATCGTAGTTCAAAATTTTCTGTTTAATCTTATCCTGTAGTGCAATCTACATTTCATTGCTACCCGTGCTGTAATAATTTTTCAAACTTGCAGATTTGTTCCCTGTTCTTCCTCTAAGTGATGTGCTATAGCTGACATACGCACCTTTTTCACCTTTCATTACTCTTTTAGTTCATTCTTTTCCATATAGCCTTTCTGTCTTTGTGAATTTATTTCCAGGCAGCATGAAGCCTCCAGATATCAAACTGGTTTTTACCATTTCCTCTGTCCTACTTTAAAGAAAATGTATCACTCACCTTTATTAGTGGTGGGTTTTTTTTAATTTAGCAGAGTAAATCTGTGCTGCTTTGTACATCATTATTCATTGTTGATATATCTGATGGGGAGTTGGCCATGGAAACTTGAAATTTCTCTTTGAGGTAATGGTGACATTTGCAAAATAATTTTTATTTGAAAGCAGAAAGAACAGTTTTCAAAATGAATGCTTTCAAAATTTTATCTCAGTGGGTTTTCAGAAAATTCAGTTTAGGGATTTTCCCTTTCATCCTTCCAAAATTTAATACTGTTTCATCTCTCCTACTTCGTATAGTCCACTTTTGACTGTAAGCAGGTAAAGGCAGAGGATATTACTGCAATTTCTAACACATTGGGCCTGATGCTGAAACTTAAAATAAGTTTTAAATTATAAAACAGTCTTTAGCAATTACCCCATTATTTTTCTCAGAAAACAAGTTTTTAACTTGACCAAACATTAAAATGCCTTCAAAATAAGAAATTACTCTGCTTTAATATGCATGATCAAATAATCACAAAAAATTAGTTACCCAATTGCCTGTTTTAATAACAGTAGTATTTCCAGTTCAGCTTTTCATGGATCCTTCTTAGCTTCTGCATATATTTTAACGTGTTTGTTCCAATGTTTGATCTCAGATTTTCATGAATACCTATTAAAAAAGAAAGTACTTCTTTTCACTGTTATTTATCATTAGTTATTCACAGAATCACACAGAATCACAGAACTGGTTAGGTTGGAAGAGACCTCTGGGATCATCGAGCCCAACCTTTGCCCTGACACCACCATGTCAACTAGACCACGGCACTAAGTGCCACCTCCAGTCTTTTCTTAAACACTTCTGGGGATGGTGACTCCACCACCTCCCTGGGCAGCCCATTCCAATGCCTAACGACCCTTTCTGTGAAGAAATGCCTCCTCATTTCTAGCCTGAACTTCCCCTGGCATAGTTTGAGACTATGTCCTTTTGTCCTGTCACTAGTTGCCTGGGAGAAGAGGCTGACCCCAGCTTCACTACCACCTCCTTTCAGGCAGTTGTAGAGAGCGACCAGGTCTCCCCTCAGCCTCCTCTTCTCCAGGCTAAACAACCCCAGCTCCCTCAGCTGCTCCTCATACGACTTACCCTCTAGATCCTTCATCAGCTTTGTTGCCCTTTGTTGTTCACTGTAATAATGTACAGAACTTATTTATCAAAAGTTTTCAAAGTGAAGAGTTCACAGAAGAACATAGAGCTTGTAAAACTGTTTCTCTAGACTGTTTCAGAAATATACCTTTTTAGTGCTCTAAAGATATATCATTTTAGATCAGACTGTATGTTCTGGTATCTGAATGGGAAAGCAGGGAAAGGAGGTGTAAGAGCTACATTCAAAGTGAATGTTGGGATCTTTTCACCTGTTATGTATTAGAGATGTACCACTGCTGGTTTTTATGATTCTTAAGTTACTACATATATTTTTAAACAGATACTGCTTTCTCTGATCCTGAAAATCTTTGCATATAACTCAAATTGATTCAGCAACGGGTGTAAAACTAACATTGCACCAACAATGCAATGTTGTGTGTCAGAGAAATTTTTAGCGCTACGTTTGTAGACATTCCATTTTCCCACTAAAATAATTGTGTTCAGTGCTTCCTATACTCTTTTGTTCCTGAAATTATCAGCTATTATTCTCAACTAACTGAAAATAGTACTTTAAAACATGTACTTTTATGGGGAAGAGCTGGGAAAAATAAGTGAAGCAGATCAGATTGACATGACAGTAGAAATAATATAGCAATCTAGACAAACTAATTAACTTTTCCTTTGAGCAACAGCAAAAGCACTGAGAAGATTATAAGCAATTTCTAGAAGGGATGAGTTTGGATGCAGAGAGGAGAAATGTATGATAAAAGCCCCTCTCTCTTGTGGCTAGCCCTGGAGTTGCATCAGTAGAGATTGCATGAAATTTCTTGTGGCTGGTGAGCTGAAAGTTCATTGCCAACTGGCTTCTGGTTTCAGACCTGACAGAAAACAGCAGCTGCCTTTAATCTACTGAAACACTTCTAGTTCTGATTTTATCCAGACTCCAGAGGTGAGTGCGAAACAGAAATTATATCCAACTTTATATGCAAAATTACGAGCAGCTGGAAACAGCAGAACCACTAATAAGAAAGAAGTATATCAGATGCCATGAACCTCAATTATTTTTGATTCAATTGTTTTAAGATTTTGTGTAATGTGTGTGTGTATATATATATATTCAATTGGTCATTTTCAGAAAAAAGTTTAATTAAAGATTTAGACAAAATCCTTGCTTTCTTCTCTGGAAGAAATTTTAGCCTTCAGAATCTCATGCAATATCACAGAAATTAAGGGGAACTTAAAGGTTCAGTAGTCAGCATAGTGAAAGACGATTATTTGATTTTGGTATGTGATAACTGAAGAAATAAATAAATCTAGCACTTGGAAACAGGAATCCAAACTAACATAAGGTTGAAAAGATGGGAGAAAAAAAATGGAAATTAGAAAAGGAAAGAATGAATAGCTGGTATTATATAAGCTCTTTCTGGCTTCTTTCCATACCATTAATTTATCTCATTTTAATGTATGCATATTTTTATGGAATTAAAAGTCTAGGTTGATGATCAGGTCTGAATGGAGAAGTGTCTACAATTGATAACGTGGATTTTAAGGTTTCACCCAGCTTGAAAAAGTGTTGTAAAGTTTTTCAAAATTTCTACCTGTGATACAGTAATTCAGTTCCTCCAGCAGTGGTTTCTGAGTCTGGCATAATCCAGATTAGAATGAAGCTGAGTTGAATGCAGTGGTAAAATAAACAAGTTTTTGATAAAATTATTCATAACTACTGCAGCCCTTCAGACATCTCTCTCTCTTTATTCCCACCTACTTTTTTAGGCCTTGCTTTGGAGCAGGGTTAAACCATTGAAATTTGAGGCTTCAACCCTAGACATTGCTGAACATTGGATATTTTTTTATCATAAAAGGCTATGTAACGTCGTGGGAAAAATTACTATCTTATAGACAATTGCACAGGTTGGATCAACTCTTGGCACCACAGGCTTGGAACTGAGGATATAAAGAAACACTGGGGAGCTGTGGTTACCAAAGTAGGACAGTACGTATATATACAACAGCACTGCAGGCTTAGATTGCTTCTTAAAGCAAAACTTGAGACATTTGTTCCTTTTAGGTTTTGAATGAATTGCAGTGACTTTAAAGGTGCACTGAATAAGAAGACTGCAGGTGAAGAATGATTCACACAACAGACCACGCTGAGTGCAAAGGGC
>NW_009601723.1:0-1498 GCF_000690535.1 Cariama cristata | reverse complement strand
GGAAAGAGGAAATAAATAAATAAATAAATAAATAAATATCAGGCATCTCCACTGTTTGTAAAACTGCGAAGAAGAAAGTAGCTATTATTGCCACAAAATGGGTTACATTAATTTAACACTTTTGTTTATCTTTGGAATACTGCACAGGTGCATTGTAAATTATGGAAATGAAGATTTTTTAGTGCTGCTCACATCTGTTCAAAACCAACAATGAATCTTCCTGTGATACAGATAAATGAAAGAAATAGAGCGGGAACATGAGACAGGCATAAGTGATCAGGATCAGATTACTTGCAATGATTTTTACCTACATTTTACTTGTGCTAAGGAGAGAGATTTGGAAATTTCTTCCACATGAAGGATGGTTTGATTCATGTTGAAGTCAGTAAAACAATCCATTGATTTCCATATGACAAAAATTAAAACAATCTCTACCAGTATATTCAATGTGAACATATTCCAACCAATATTGCCCAAAGTACTTTGACTAGCAGATACAAAACCTGCTTCCTAGAAGAAAAGATTTTATGCTGGTATTCCTCTTAATTTTCTATATGATATTCATTAACATTCTTAAAAAACACTTATATTCAAATAATAGCAGTGCTTAGTATTTACACAGTGCTCTTCCTATGTTCTTTTACAAGCATAAATTAATGGATATTTTAAATCAGAAGCAAATGCTGTAACGTTTCAGATACGGCTGCAGGGATTCCCTTAAATTAAAGATTCCAAAACACTAGCTGCAATATGGCAATTTTATGCTGTTGGCTGATAATCGCTCAAACTGGAACCTTAGTGAGTTAATCAGATTTCTCCCTCACTTCTGCACATTTGGTTTAATTAAATTGTCAGCTGAATCCTCTTTTAGGTAATGTACAGATTATATAAATGTATACTAAACAATGAGGCATCACAAATCAGTCATCTGGGGTAGGAAATAACAGAGAGTAAATTCTGCAGTTTGGAAGCATCGATTTGTGAGGAAGTGAATCTCGTGATTTCATTCAGGCACTTTGAGGATTCCCGTGCTTCTCCAAGTTTCATGCTTGTAGCTTTTAAAATACACAGCAGAGTGAAAAAAAACCCTCAACATGATGAACAGTGGTAAGATTTTTCAGACCAGCAAAATCTTCATAGCATTTTCCCTTTCCCTGCTGGCATCCTGCCTGGTCCTAATTGGAAAAGATTGCCTTCCCATACTGCATTGTGGCAGAATAGACTACATCAGCTATAAGCCTGAGAGAACGTCAAATCTTGCCTTGGAAATGTTTCAACAATTACACATATCACTGTATATTTATTTCTGTAAGAAAATCCTCTATCCCAGAAGTACTATAAGTACTATGGTTTGCAAAGATAGCCATGTTATATACACAGTTTTCATAGAAAAAATTAATAAGCAGCTGCTTCTAGCAAGGGATTGTTGTATTTTATTTCCCAGACTTCTGCCCTAGGACTTTTATTTGCATATATATTAATATATACATATATAATA
>NW_009601722.1:0-16287 GCF_000690535.1 Cariama cristata | reverse complement strand
GGGGTCGGTGGCACCTGATGGCAGGCGCCCAGACTGCCACAGCCGGACCCCTTGTCCATACTCTGGCTGTGACACACGAACCGGCGCCCCGGAGGCCTCTATGTCCCCCACCGTCGTGCCAAAACCAGGACAAGTGTGGCGTTTTGCACATTTTATGCGTTTCGTCTCCCCCCGCTCCAACTTAGGGGGACAGACGGGCCACGGCACGTGCAAAGACCAAAGGCCCGACCTCTAACACTGTGCAATAACACAAAAAGCACTAATGCTGACGACTGTAAGAAGCGAGGGGTATTAGGCCAACCGTTTACTCGGGCAAAGCAAAGAGGAAGGCAAGATCTCGTCACTGGCTTGTCAAAACGAGGAGGCGGCTATCCTGACGTGCAGCTCCATTCTCCTCATCCTCCCTCACCCGTTCTCGGAGCATCCCCAGCCCCTGGGGCCACTGAGCCCTGCTCCAAAAGGATCAACGGCAGGGGCTATAAAAACACAGCACAGGCTGAAGAGCCCTTCTGGCACATCCATTGTCTCTGGAAATTAATGTAGCGATAAATTTTGCACTCTTCAGCTTGTTTCCACTGGATGGTTTCCACCGATACGTTTCCCATTAACGTGTTTTAAGCAAGTTTGAGGCACATTTTTTTAAAGCGGTGTTTTAAGGGATACTTTGTGCATGGCGTGGAAGTCAGCTTCTGTGTGGATGCAAAATAAATGTGACAGCTGTGCTAGCATCACGTAAATTGTGGATCACAGCAGTTTAGAGGAAAAGGGTCAAACTCGATGTTTATATGCAAGCTATATAATATACATGGAAAGAAACTAACCTTTTAAAGTAAATGGCCGTGTGTCTACCCTTGGATTGATCTTAAATACGTTTTTAATGAATATAGGAAATTTTATGATGAATAGAAGAAATTGTGCCTTTATGTCAGGTAATTTCTCTCTGGAGACTCGTGGAAGTGGTTGATTTGCCATACTGAACAACCTATGCTAAACAGAACTAAAATAAATTCCCATCCATCTTTTTAAATAAGCAAGCAGTGTTAAGGAAGGGCAGAGGTGGTGGTGTCTGCTGAATTTCTAGACAACTTATAACTTACCTTGTCAAATAAATGCCACAAAATCACTCAGTGTAACTTTCCAATTAATTTTACTCATATTCACCTTTAAAATGATGAATATATTCTCTGCAAATTGATAGCAAATAGTGAAAGAACAGATAAAGTCATCCTCAGATTGCATCTGTGCTTGGCACTTGCTGAAGTGTTGTCCCTTTTGTCTCCTTTGTTGCATTTGATCATCTAGCTATTACAAGACTTCATTAATGGTTTTGAATTTTACATTTGTTTTGGCAAGAAAACAAGCAAATGTTATCATTATGCTTCAGCGTCACTGAAAACGTACGTTTGGTGCAGAATAACACTACTGGTGCATTAAAAAATGGCTTTTGCAAGGAGCCCATTACCTTTTCATTCTCTGATGTCTGTTGTCACCCCTGTTTATTTAAGCTTCTAAAGGCAGACGAGAGCTTCTTTGTCTGAATAGCTCATTGTAATGCCTTTTGTGATTTGAAAAGCAAAATTTGGTAGCTGAATCGATGGCCAATTCCAGGTGGAGAAAGCAGGAGAAACCTTTTCCTCTTAACAAGATAATTGGCAGAATCTCTGTCATGGCCTCTGCACTGAAATTTCTCCTTCTTTCTACCCCTCCACAAGCTTTACTGAATACATGTGACAACTGGCCTGATTCTGGTAGAGAAAAGCAGCAGCTCTACTTTTACCCTATGGAATAGCGTGGATCGGCACATCACAAGTTTTATTACAGTTGATAAGAAAGTAGTAATTCTTCATGCCTATAAACTAGATTGAAATCTTCAGAAAAGGATTCAGAGGAAAATAAGCTGCCTCTGTGCTTTGAGTCATGTTGTGCTTTTGTCACTAATACTTCGTTCTTCGTTTTGCTGACATTTCTGAAATGAAATTCTTTAATTCCAACTCAGATTTAAGGCTTGTGAACACTTCAGAAAAGGTAGAAGACAAGACTGGGGCGGGACTTGGTGAATGCAGGCCTGCTTTCTGCGTTATTGTGCTCTAGGAACAAAAGGTCGGTTAATCATTTCACCTTTGAGAGAATTCCTGGAATCTTCAGCACTCCGTCTCAGGAATCTTATAACTCCACAGGCTCTAACTAATCTGCAGTGAAGCGTATCTAGTGCCCTGGGGATTTAATTTCTGAAGTGAAATATTTGTACTTAATTTTTGGGAGATCCTCTGAAAGAGACCCATCAGGATGTGATTTGGAAATTTGAAATACGTTGCATTAAATGAATGTTGCTGCTGAAGGCAGCAATTCAAGGACTATTTTGACTTCACAGGCTCAGTATTTATTCATTGCCAGCTAAACCTTAAAGGTTGTGACTCGTGGTGTTGTGTGATATATGAAGGTCTGATTCCCCATCATGAGCACATACTCTGTCTGATACCCAGAATAAAGAAGATCTTCAGGGGTGAAAGCTGAGCGTTCTTTGCACTGAAGGCTATTGGACCTCCCAGCTTTGATTATTACAAGAATTCCTTTGTAGGTAATAATGTGGTGTTTTAGCACTCAGAAAAATCCCTTTCCTTTTGCACCAGCCTTTCATTAAATCATTTTTTCCCCCTTAGTTTTCCATTCTAGGCATACTTTATATCCTAGCAAGGTATTCACTGGTAGTTCTAGCAAACATGATGTCTGATGGAAAAGCTTATGGAGTTGTAGCTAGTTTCTAGTGAGACTTAGGATGAAAGATCTAAAAACTGCCCACATTCCACAAGCTCCAGGGCTCCTTTAAAACTGAAATTGCTTCAAGTACGAGAACTGTTCCCACACCGTGGAAAATAAATGACCAAATGTTTGCTGCCTACATCCTACATTCAGATTGCTATGGGATGACAGTGAGGGAAAATTTTTTTCAGCTGAAACTGGAAACTGTACAGCCAGTCGGTGAGGCTGAAGGCACATAGGCGGGCTGTTCCAGATGGCAAAACTGCACGGAAGAAACGTTTGGCACCAGGAGCATAGTGACCAAACTGCCTGGAAAGAAGGCCCTAATTAGATGGATCAGAAATTACAGAACAGTGTGGAACAAGTCTGAGGGGAACTTCAACTATATTTTGAAGTTCCTGGAGAGCCATAAGGACTGTACAAGGACAGTGGTAATGCTGGGTTCCAGACACAACGGCAGGCAATGTTCATCTTGAGTCGCTGGACTAGAAAAAGTTGGATTTTGAGGAAATGATTGCCAAGAATGTCCTTTTGGTCTAGAGAGGAAGAGGTTAGAGAGGTGCACATGCCAATGATATCGGGTTGGGGGTGGATCCAGGCCTGGGAAGAAGGAATTAAAAATAGCAGAATACAAGATCAGAGAACACTTGGAGAAAGGAAAAGGAAAGAGAAAAGAAACAGCCAAAATGGGAAGTGGAAATGAGTCAGGAGGGAGGGAAAAGAGTACAAAAGGGGAGAAAAATGGACTTATAAAGGAAGGGCAGTCTCTGGAATGGAAAAGGAGAGTTAAGGAGAGTCTATCTTATGAAAACAATTGCAAGAAGCAGTGCCAAAAGCATGTTCATTCTTCCATTAGAAAGTTTTGAATTGTAATTTCTATTTTTTCTTTGCTAATTTGACTGCCCTAGGTGAGTTAATAAACAAAAAAAAAGAAAGAGAGGGAAGAAAAATATTGAAGAAATGGAAAGGAAAAGCCTTCGACAAGAAAGGAGAGGAAAAAAAAGCAGGAGGAATATTAAAATAAGAGGAATACTACAATTACAACATATTCCAATCTGAACACGGGTGGGGGAGGTTGCTGAAAGACTTGAATAACGTAAAACTGCTGCTTACAGTGGGACACACAGTAAACACCTGGATGCACAAAACCCCCTCCAAACCATCAACCCACTTATCATCATGATTAGCAGCTACTCTGGATTTCTAGTTCCAGCCTATAATAAAAACTTTTTTTTTTTTCCGTACTTGCATGGCAATAATAATGATGATTACAGTTATTTTAACTAGCGTCTAGCAAAGCCTCCCATCTCTTGAGTTTGTTGGGACCTGCAAACGAGGTCTTGGAACACATTCATTTCGTTTTCTCTTATTATATACAAAATACTGTTGTGTACACTTTAGGAGGGACCGAGGCAAGGCAACCTGGCAAACAAACTTTTATCAAACAGCACTTTGTTGGAAGTGTATGTGCTTAGATCCTCAAAAGTAAACAGTGTACACTGGAGCAGATTTTCCGCCAGCGTGTATTGGCATTGCTCCATCCACCCCAGTGGGATTAGGAGTGTTTTCTCCAGCTGAGGATCCGGTCCATCGAGAGCAAACCAGCACTCTGAGCTGTATATTTTGAAAGAAGCACAATGGGAAAACCCTGCAGGGCATTGGGCGCAGGAGTTTCCCTTGCAGGTAGATGAAACATGGCTGCGATTCTGCATGCACAGGTGCGCTCATCCCTATTCCAGCAAATTTGCTGTTTGTTTGCCGTTGGACCCCAGAAGCAAGCCATCACCAGCAGAATGATTTCACGTTAATCAACACTTTCGAAACAAACAGGTGATACTATCAGAGGCACTGAATTATACCAGCACTCTGTGCCACGCTCGCCGTAGCTTCGTCCACTATGTCATTAAAAAACAATGTCACTTTAAGTGAAGAAATTAAACCAAGTTTGGAGATATTTTTTTTTTTGGAGTCCAGTAACATTCTGCCCTCTCAGTGGGCACAGTGTTTTTTCTTCTTGGTACAACTGGAACAGTGATAATCTTACAGAAAAAAAGAGAAGCGTCTTATGAAGAAAGAAGACAGATTCTTGTTGTCAGTATGGGCAGGCCCGGATGGATTGGCAGAGAAGTTTGGCAGGTGATGGAGATGGAGACGGATGCTGCATTTTGCTGTCTGCACTTCTTCCTCCAGGCAGGACCCAGAACCCCTCCGTGGTATCTCTCCTGGTGAACCCACCACTCCAGACCAGCAACTCCTTCCATAGAAGTTCTCACGTAAAATTCCACATGAACTCGCTGAATATCATCACTGGATCCACAATGCTATTGGTACAAAGTAACGATAAAAGTGCAAAACAAAAGCCCTCCGCAACCCAAACCAAACATACCTTGCGCTTTTGGCTGTTCTAAGTGGCAAGGGATGAAGTTCAGTGCCTGGGTAATTTGCACTTTGCACAGAACATCTGTTTTATGATTCTTTCTCTCACTTATTATAGTGTGCAGTCTGTGCAAACACCACCTGTCCTGACCCAGAGCTGCACCCACATCTTCCTTCGCCCCAGCCTTCAGGTGTGACCGAGTTCATTGGAAACACAACGGCATCTATTACGAAAAGTGAATTAAACCCTGGCTCGTTGCTGCAGCCCTGCTGCTGACCTCTCTGTGTGCAAGGAGGAAAAGCTAAGCTCGCCCTCATCACCCTCACACGCTGCTGTAACGTAGGAGCAGGGATGGCTGGAGCTCCCACCTTGCTCGCTGCTAGCTGATGCCTGTAAATAATGACAGAGGATGCCAGAGAGCACTGAAAAGCAGTGAAAGTCCTCTAGAGCTTGCCACAGGCTGCCAATCAGCCATGGCAAACTAGTTGTGCTCTGACTGCTTTTGAAATGAGGGAGAAAAGGGGCTGGAAGGGTGTCTTCAGAGCCGGGAGGATCCCTGGAGACTGAAGGTGTCTGTTAGTTTGTGAGAGCCGGGAGCATTCGGCTGCCTGGTCGTCTTCATCCACACGACTGCCTGCTTATACTTAGCAGCAGCTCTGACTCCTTGCTGAACTTGGCCCCTGTAATTAATACATTAATGTCTGCTCTTTGCTGAGCCATGAGAGTCCGGGGGTAAGCACTCTTTGTCAGAGGACTCATAGCAACTGGTCCTGGCAGCTCTGCAGAGCCTTGGAGAAGTGTGTGCAAGCAGAGAAGCTGCTTGGCCTTCTGGCCAAGAGGAAGATGGCACCCACCAGCCCTCCTTTACCACCTAGCTGACTGCCACGGCTCCCAGCACTGCCTGAGCACCAACGCTTTCCTCGCCTGAAAGCCTGGAGTGGGCTGGTCGTTGCTTGCTTCTCTTGGCCCCAGCCTGGACCTACTGCCCTTTTGCGGCACCCCCATGGGAGAAGATGGCTGTGGGACACCGGGAAGTGGCCTGTGTCAGATCTTTCCGCTCAGTTCCTCCTCAAATTATTCAGCGAGGACCCAGGTAGGAATCAAACATTCCAATTCAGTCTAATTCCAAACACTAGCTATGTTTACCCATAAATGTATAACTCTTCCCCCAAGCCAAGAAGCAAACAAACAAACAAACAAAAACCCCAAACAGGCTGAAGAACTCTGTGCCGCAACAAAGCACCGGGAACAGGCAGGCCCAAGCAAATACCGGGGGAAGCGCACACAATGTGTCACCATACCTTCTGCTCCAGAGCAAAACCTACAGCTGAAGGAAAAAAAAAACCACGTATTCTCTTTGCAAAGAGCTTCTCCTTGCGGGAGGGAGCCCATCCTGGCCTCACTCCCTGGTGCTGCAGCATCCCCAGAGCACATGGGAGATGCATTGGACATCTCAGTGCTGGGAAGGCTCAGGCTCATCGCTCCCAGGGTAAATACACACACAGTTCTTCAGGGCACCTGGTAGCAGTGCCAGCTGAGCTAAGTCAGGTCTGCTTGCCTGGCCTGACGTGAATGTAGTCATAGTTCTAAGTAATCTGAGTAGCTGGATCCTCAGAAACGCTCAAAACAACCATAATTTAAACATGTTAGAGCTGGAGGATGCTTGTCCTTGCTTTAGTGAGAAAAGGAGAAAGCCAAAATGAGTTCGCTGCTAGCTCTTATAAACGAGACTGAAAACTTTTAAAAAAAACATCATCAGCATGCTTTACTGTTGCTTTGCATGAAGATAAAATTTGCAAGATGCTGGAGCACCCGGGTCATGCGTTTTCACCCAAAGACAGGGGATTTGGAAGGAGCAGGTTTGCTCCCTGGGCTGGGCAGGGCAGGGGCTCGTTTCCTACTGCGTGAAACTCAGCTGCAAAGGGTCTTTGGAGAGGGAGAATGAAGCATCAGAGCCAATTTCTGAAGAACAGAGAGGAGAGGAAGGACAAAAAGGAAAGAAAGCAAGCAGAATAATTCTGAATTGTCACAAAATTATAGTCTGTATTGAAATTTCCACATTTGGAATTGATTTTTTTCCATCGGACAAAAGGCTGAGGCTTTAGTTGTTGAAACACTGCTCTCTTTTTTAACTTGTTCTAAATGGCCTATCTGGATGAGCTGCAGGTGAACCATCAGCAATAAAGAACTGATGCAATCTGAAAATATTTTCGTGTCAAGTGTAATGTGATGCTCTTCCCTTTGTTTGCGTTGTTTTCTTTCCTGCTGTGCACGTGGGGCAGGTTTCCTACCTTTCATCGGGTGATACAGGTTCATCTATTTTTCTGGCTGCTGCCCATTTTCTACCTCCCCTCCACTTCACATTCAGGGAGTGAAAATCCATCTCCCTTGCGGAATCACGTTAGCGCCGAAGTTTCAACTTAACCATGAACGCAAAGAATTTTATTTGCATCCCCTAAGCTGTGAGTGCTGGAGGTGAACAAAGCTGCAGCACCTTCGTGAAAAACTGCTCGCCTGTGATCAGCGATCTCCCTGCTCTGTTTTCACGTGGGTTTTCAATTGTTTCACTCTATTTCTCCATTGTCTTTCTTCAGAGCACTATTTCTTTCCTATCTGACATTTTCCTCACTGTCCCCAAACAACCTCTCTTACTTGCTCTCTCCTACAATAACCCCATTCCTCATTATTGTTTCCATTCCTTTTTTTTTTTTTCTTTCCACTTGATGGACGCCCATGGGGCCCCTGCTCTGTGTTGGGGGTTCCTCTTCCAGCCGCAGCGCTCGGCAGACACGTCGGAGCTGGAGCACCGTCTCCTTCCCGTTGGATCGGTGTCTGCACCGCTGCAGAAGAGGCTTGCTGTACTCGCCGATGAGCATTTTATATCTGCTGTGCAGGAGCATACGTAATCTATCAAAGCGCAGAGCAGCGATGAATCAAGTCTTTGATGCAAATAAGAAGCAGCCACATGGCATGAAGCGTTTGGGAGCACTTCAGGCTAAAAAGAAAAAAAGAAAAAGAAAAAAGACAGAAAAAGAAAAAGATGCAGCTGTGAAGAATACAAATACTGGCTCCTTGAGGAAACCTCCATATTGTATCCATTATTGCAATCTACTTATTTGTTCAGGGCTAATGCTCTCCATTTTGAGTTTGTCATGGATCTAGTTTCCCATCTTCAGAGAGCAGACGAGAAGGTCTACGCAGCAATATTCTGCGCGAGGTAGCTGCATAAGGAGTCTTTCTCTGCTGTCTGGCTGACAGAGCAGATTGCTGTGTGAGAGAACCTGCTATTAAAATGAATAAGGACCCTTTTGTGCATGAGAAAGCAGGGGAAAAAAAAAAAAAAGGTCTCTTCGCACCTTCCCCATCTTCTCTCGCTATGAAAAAAAATATCTGCACTACCTTCCCTGCTGCAGCAGCTATTGTGAGAGCCTTGCAATGGAGAGTGCTGGAAGAGGGGAGGTTTTACACAGCCTTTCTGAGAGCTCCTCTTTGCTTTGCCGAGTTTCCTGCAAACGCCGTGCTCCGGAGAAGGGGCTGAGGGCTCCGGAGGCTGCGAGCCAGGCTCCGAGCAGCTGCCAGCTGAGGTCATCCATGGGGATCCACGTGGGGCTCATCTCTGACGCTCCAGCAGTGAATTTTCCCATCATCTGTGAGAAAAGCAGAAGAAGGTGAGGTGTAAGCAGTGTACAGAGCAGTTACATTCCTGCGAGCATGCCTTGAAGCTGCCTTCGTGCCTGGAGCCCGGTTGGGCGTTGCTTCTGGTCACCATCACGGTCTCGCTGGTGGTGAGCTCAGGACGGACATTTCAGCTGGTGAAAGGTGGCTGTGAGCAGCCTGGTGGTCCGGCATCGGTCGCTGCCTCGCTTCTTCATTTACACGCTGAGAATAAGAGTCGCTCCCTGCTTAACAGGGAAGTTAGGAGCCTGAGTTCGTTAGAGGTTACTCTGTTGCTGTGATAATGATGATGGTGAGATAAGTATGGCAGTGATGGAGGATGTTTTTTTGTTAGAGCTGTAAGAGGGATGATAAGCTGCTGTGTGCCAGGAACTGGTTTGAGACCCCGGGCTAAACGCTTCTCTGCTATAGTGAGGGGCAAGTCAGCCAGACTCCGTGGATGAGCATCGCCCTGGCCACGACACGGCTACAGAGGGCCCACGTCATGGCTCGTGCAAATAGCAGTCTCCGTTGAACCCAGCAAACTGAAAAATTTCGCTTTGCATCCCACTTACAACTCATTACGTATGATGCTGGGTAAAGCAGCATCGCACGCTGTGAAATGCGTGAGGGAGGAGACCTGCGAGCAGATTCCCCGTGGCACAGCGTCACGGCACAGCCTCAACTACCACAGTGTTAGCAATAAAAAGTTTGAAGTGACCCTCTCTGCTCTTGTTCATCCCAAGCTGAAGCTGAGGGAAAGCCTCCAAAAATGAGATGTTTGTACCTGTGAATGATCTCCTATGGGTAGTCACCCCAGGAGGGACCACCTGTAAGCAGAAATCCGAATCCTTCCCCCACCTACACGTGTGTCCTCAGTAGCTATTCCAACCATTTCTCAGAGCACATACTTGAGAGAACTACGGGACTCTTGTTTCATGAAAAAAATGAGGCAATATGCTTCTCACTTCCCCTCTTCGCAGTTACTTCGGCCTTTCCCCCCGCACCATGTGGGCTGGGTGCCGCGGCTGTGCCAGCAGCCTGTCCTCTGGTGAGACACACGGGCAGGGGTAGAACATGCACAAGGCTGGCCTTTTGTCACAGCATCACTCAACGAGGTTTGCTAATCCCTGGTCTTATTAAAGGTTACATGGCTGAGGCTTTAAAATCCTGCTTCTGATGGAGAAAATGCTGTCGGTGCCTCTCTAGGGGGACTTGCTAACGGGCTCTGACCCCTTACATCTTTGGGAGAGGGGGAGAGAAAATGTCTTGCCAACATTGGGGTCTACTGTTCACCTACAGTGTAGCTCCCTTTCCACCGCTGCCCTTGGTTTGTATTTATATAGGTTTGTATTTATATATAGCATACAGCAAAACCAGCCATAAAACCCATGACTATTTAAATATAGATCCCTTCATCCATAAGGAGCCTAAACTGTGTTTAGGCGAGCTGGGATAGTAAAGGCGATGCTGTTCTGCGGTGTTTCTACACTGAACTTAAACAAAAGTCCCTGAAGTTTAGCATCAACTAAAAGGAAATAAACAAATCCCCCAATTTACGGTTTTCCCAAACAGCCCCAAATCTCCTCCCTCTCCCAACAACCCCAGGAGAGTGCGGCGTGGATGGTTTGTAGACACCTAATCTTTGTAGTTTCCATAAAGAGCTGATTACCAATTATCATTATCAAACATTTCCATTCTCTAGAGAAACCAGGTGTTGAAGTATGTACATATTTTTTTGTGTAACTGAATAAAATTTGGGATTGAAACTTCAGCTGTTGGGCTTCTCTGGCCTGAATTCTTGATTAATTCTCGACTTTAACTTTTCATTATCCTATTCTTGGGGTTTTTTTTTGGGGGGAGTGGGGTGAAGGAGGGGGTTGAACAGCTGCCTTCTGTTTGCTGCCCAAAGAATACTTTGGTTAGAGAAAGCAGGCGAGATACCTGAATCAAAATCAAGAGGTTCCTTGTAGATAACATGGCCACAGCTACGATGTTTTGCTCCTTTCTGTCTGCCCTGATGCAGGAGGACTATCACAGACAAAGCTTTTCTGGCTTTGATGGCTAATACCCTATATTCCTACTTTTTTTCGCTTGCAACTACCAATTAACTCTCACAGCTTCCCTCTAACTCAGAAGAGTCGCTTTACCCGCGAAACCTGCCCTCCGTGAGCGTGAGGTGTACGTGGTATCTCTTCCTGCAGCAGTCCTCCTAGGAGCACAGTTGTTTTAGAGGAACATCCAGTAGAAATAAACAGGGGAAAATCAAAATACATAACCCTGCCGCGGGGTCAATGTCTGTGGAGGAGGCCATGAGCTCACGCACCCCTCGCTGGAAGCTGTGAAGAGTGATGAGGTCAGGGCCTTCACGTTTGTGTAAACTCGGTGTAATATTGAACGTTTGCAAGGAGCTGGGGTTATTTCATCAGAAGAACTTCCCACCATGGGAGACAGTTACTGTACTTAGAAATTTAATTTGAGCAGATGCCACAGCTGAATCATTGGTGCCGCTTTCTATGGCTCTTGGTTCTCCTGCCCAGCATCAACTTGCTATGGTGTCCTCTGCTACGGACCGACCGGCAACGCAGAGCCCACGCAGATGCACCAGGGACACATGCTGACCCTCAGAACAACACTAGATTGTAAGGATTAGTTTTAGTTTTAACTGCAGTGAAAGCAAACTCTACGGTCAGCTCGGTTTTAGCAGCGCAATTTGGATTTGAACTGGCTCCTGGTGGATCACAAGATAAAAGTCCCCAGGACTTCAGGATGTGCAGAACTGTCCCCCAGGGCTTTGGCAACCGTTTCTCGGTGCCTCTGTTTTATTAGTTCACATCCCCGAGGCCTGTTTTTCCTACCACAGGATATGATTAACCCTGACTGGAGTCATCGCGCTGCATCCCGAAGCAGAAAAATCCACCTGTATTCAGCACAAAGCCTCTGCCTGCCTTGAGTCCCGTGCAGTGTGGGACCGAGCAGACCTCGCACCTGGCTCGTGGATCGTCTCTGGTGCTGGTCTTCTGGGCCACCTCGTCACGGGGGCTGGACTGCGCTGGCAGAGCCTTGCTGGGCTCCCTTGCCCAGGTAGGGAGCAGGGTGCTGCCCCAGGGTCAGCCTGGAGCTGGGGACCATGAGTTCTCCTGCACAGGGTGAAGATGCTGCTCTGGGTTTGTAGGGGAGCTGCAGCGGTGCCCTTCCTACCTGAGCACCCAGAAAAGGGCGAGAAGGAACATAAACCGGCTCTGAAGTCCTGTGAACCTCTGACATAGTAAGTCTGGGGGATGAAGGACACGGAGACGTGTGGGAGGAGACGCTGCTGACAGGAGGCAGAGGCTCAAGGCCAATTATGGGGAACTTCTCATTCCCTTTTCCTTGAAAAATACTGGTGAAAGGGCACTGTAGCATTTTTCAGCCCTCACTCACGTAAGCAGCGTGTGCTCGTCACTCCAGCACGCTTCCTGCCGTGAGTAACGTGGAAGGAAAAAAAGGCAGAGAGTAGGGACTGTCTCGTTTCAGATGGTTACTCAGAAAGGAAATAAAGCCTCGGCTGACTCCTGGGATAGATGCAATTCTTCAACGGAGTCGGGCCACACGCTCGCCTTTTGCAACAACTGCTAGCAAAACGAGTAGCTCTTGAGTTAGCCCTCTGCAGCACCCCTGGCATGGGCTTGCTAGACAAAATATCTGTGGAAACCTCCTGCCTTGAGCTGAGAGCGATTCCCAAAACGGTTACACAGGGCAACGTTATGCCTTCTGCACTTGATCTTGCAAGGCATTATCTGGGGGGTGCGGGTGGTTCATGGGGGCTGCGTGGAGCTTTTGTTGAAGTTAAACTCAAGCAGAGCATCGCAGAGACGCGGTCCTCACAAGTAAAGGGATTTCAATGGGCTAAACTGAAAACAGACTCTGTTTAGTCTTCAGCATCCCTAGCAGAGCCACGCAGCACTGCTCCTGCAAGTGGAGTTTTTATTAATGACCAAAGCAGGGTGTTTTGCTACCTCCTCCTCTTTATCCGCCCCCCCTCCACCCCCAAACCTGGTGAATATCCATCTGGAATATATTTATTGAACTAACAAAGGGTCGTTGCTTCGCTCCGAGAGCAGTCTAGCTTCCTCTGAAGCGTAAGAAGCTGCATTGACAGGAAAGAAATGGCCACATTTCACCCTCAAGTGAAGTTTGCAAATACTCCAAATATTTGTTTGTACGTGTGGCCACTCGCAGAGCTGAAATTCATAGTTTGGGACAAGTAGGGTTGAGTTCCCAATCTTGCTGACCTGTGTGCTAGAAGATGGATTTGTAACGCCGAACGGCAGGCCGTGTTCTTCATCCCTCAGGTTTGCTTTCAGTAGCATTTCTAAGGTATTTTATTGCTTACAGTGATGGTATTTAAAAATCTGATGTACTTTCCTTCATTTTTGCTGCTTATTTCCCCCCCCTAGTAATCAGGTCATATCCTCTGCTGCCGTATGTGAATGATAAAAAACCCCCTGTTCTCCCTCCTGCTGTATGGAAGAAATCCCTCTTCTAATGTCAGACCACAGTGGAAATGGGGAAAAAAAGTGCTAAATTAGGATTCAGCGTGAGAATTAGGTCCTGCTAAGGGACCGGCAGGCTCTGGGTGCACAGAACCCTATTGCAGCTGGTGTGTGTGTGGGGGGGATTCAGGCGGTGAGAGCTACCCCGGGGGCTGCACCAGCCCTTTGCACCGAGCCCCTCCAGCCCCAAAATACATGCCCAGGCTCCTACGGATGGTGGGGACAGAAAGCACCTTGCCCAAAGCAGGAAACCTCTCTTTGTTGCCAGTGCTTGGAGTTTATTGCTTGTTAAACCAGAGAGTTGCTTGCTTCTCACATCCTGCAAGCATTTTATATGAAGACACTTCATATAGAATAAGGGTGGTTACATCCTATGCGTAGCTTCTCCATTTCCCAGCCTATGGTGTTGGAATTTGACCCCGTAGCAGGCAAAAATGGTGTGGAGTTAAAAACCCCCCGATGACCACTTGCTATAGGATCACAAGTGTGAAAAAAGGAAATATTTTTACAGCCTGACACTGAAGGCTTGTAAATGATAGAAGTGCCACTGAGTATTAGGAATATGGCTTCATCTTCTGTCACTCACAGTCTTCAACCATACACATACACATGGAGAGAAAACACCCCCAAAACTGAACATTTCCAGAAGCAACCAGCAATTCTGACTGGTGGGGTTTGGGGGCACGCAGCCCAGGAGAAATGAGAAAGCATCCTCTTCTCCCTGCAGTCAGGGTCAGATGATTTTACTGTAGCCCAAGAAGAACATTATGAAAAATTAAGAAAGAAAGAGATTCCTGCTTGAAAATCCTCTGTACAGCACCCGTCGGAGGGAAGGCAGGCTGGGCTGGGTGTGCTGGAGGGGATGCCGGTACCGAGCAGCTGCTGCAAAGGAGCACAGAGCAGTCAAGGCCAGGATTTACTGGAAACCAAGGTCTGTACTGTTCTCTTGGAAACAGAAAGATTGTTTTATTTTTGCAAGCAGAAATCTAGTTTGTGGTTAGCTTCTGGCAGCAGGTGGCTGCTTTGGACCCTCTCTGAAAATGAGCACAAATAAAAACACATTTTAGCCTGCTCTGAAGACAAAACAGCGCCCATATGGTTCTCTTCGCTTGCACAGAGTTTTATCCTGAAACCCGTCCTCCAAGAGGTAAAAGGGAGAGATTTTTGTCTGTCTGGAAGGCCCTGTGTCCTGGGCATCTGCTAGACCAGGATTTCTTGTTTGTTAAGGGAAACTCTCTGCCCATCTTTCCATTACGGAATCTGAATGTAATCCCCCAGCCCCAAAAGATTACTGCCTCAATCAACACACAATGCAGATTTTTCTCTCTTGCATTTAAACATTTTGTTCCACTTCATGCTCTAAGAAGCCGGTGGTGCCTACCCAGCCCCCTGGGATAAGACTCAGATCCCTCCGCTTTTTTAAAAAAACAGAAATCGCAATATCTATATTTTATTCTTGTATGTATGGTTTGTATACCGAAACTATGAAAGGAGAATGAGGAGGTGGTGTCTCTTCACAGCCTCAGCCCTTGCTTACACGCACACCTGCAGGTTGTACGTACATACCGATGCTATAGGTTTCAGCTGAGATCGGCCTTTTTTGCCCCTCCATACGGGAAGGAGACCTCTGCCCTGGCAAGGGCTGACGGACGAGAGCGAGCACGCTCGGACTTGAAGCATCATTTATTTTCTGCCTGGTGAGGTATCATAGCCCACATGCTGCTCAGGAGATACAACAACTCCACAGTCATAAAACCCAGCAGTGAGAAGATCAGGTTAAAGCACTTTTTTTTTTTTTTCAGTGGCTTGGCTTATGCTGGCTAAAATCAGAGGTCTAGAGCAGAAGTTTTCACTCTTGGTTTGCTCTGGGGGGGAAAAAAAGTGTATTTCTAGTTGTGGAGGTTGCAGAGCAAAGCCTGAAGACCTCGCTTGCACCCTGCAGGCATAGGCACTGAACAGCAAAAAAACAGGCACAACAGGATTAAGCAGTGATTTGAAGGGCTTGATTCAGGGTTTTTGAGCGCTTAGGACTGACAACACATGCACCGCAAGTGACAGAAAAGACAAGACAGCTGGTTGGGAGCATTTATGATGCTCCAGTTACTTTTCTGTCTTTGAGCAAACAGAAATGACACCGCATTGCAAGGACGAACACCACTAATTTGCCCGCTGGATTATTGCTGTTTGCCAAACCGGGCAGTGCACAAGCGAAAGGTTATCAGGAGGCACAGCCTGTCTCTTCGGCATCGACAGCCACGTGGCGATTCCTCCTCCTCCTCCTCCTCCTCGGCTGGGATATTCCTGGCCAGCATCCGTGGGGTTGGCACTGGGTTCCCGTACCGAGGGACTCCTCGGAGCGGGGCTGTGCCCGTGTGAAGGTCGCTGGCAGTGGGGACCACTTGTTTCCTTGTCGCAGGGGATGGGCAACGCCGTTTTATTGCCACATGGGCAGCGAGGAGCTCGTGCCAGGTGCTGGTTTCTTCCAGAGCTACACCGGCTTCTAGCAGAAATAACCTTCCCAGACAAGCGAAGGCCAAGTTGGTGGGACTTCTGTCAGGATGCTGTGGTGCCAAAGGGCTGCGCTTACCACCAGCTTCCAGAAAAAGCTTGGCAGCTCCGAGCTCATTCAACAGAAAGACGGCATTTTTTAGGCAAGGTGGCTGGTGGTATCGGAGCCCAGGGCCGGGGTCCCCGTGCGGGGACCGGTGGCCATGTGGGGTGGGTGCTGCTGGACCCCCTTCTCTGGCTGGCTCCTTCCCAGCCTGAGCACCACGGGAACAGGAAAAAACAAGAGGAAGGCAGAGAGGGCGAAACCCGAAGATTATGAAATAAAAGGCAGGCAGGGGTGAGAGAGGGGGACGTGAGTGTGAGCAACACCAGAGGAAAGATGGCAATGGTACAGGTGGGGAGCAGAGGCTGGAGAATCAAAAAAGAAACAAAAAAAGAGAAAGAAACAAAAAA
>NW_009601721.1:0-7458 GCF_000690535.1 Cariama cristata | reverse complement strand
CGGGATCGTCACGGTGCGCCCAGCCAGGAACTTAGCGCGCTATCTACTGAATTTAAATAGCAGGCTTTCACACATAAAAGTGACGTTGTTATGTAATTAAGTTTATTTTTTTTGAAGTAAAATCTATATAGGTATTGAAGTGCGGGTTAGAAGAACAACGTGAATGTTTGGTGGATGGTGGTTACTTAGTTCAAAGCAGTAGTGTTTTAGGGAACGTTAGCGGACTATGTTTGCTGCGCTTCTAAAAAAAGGGTACTTCATATGTTGCCTTCAGTGAAAGCAATGCGGCCTTTGTGCCAGCGCGGGTGGGCTCGGGGGGCACGGAGGGATGGGAAGGGCGCTGCAAAGAAGAGCCTAGAGATAGCAAAAAAGAAGGCATGGTCCAATTGCATTTCTTTTAAGGTCAACTAATTTATGAAAATACTATTCATGTTTAAACTTCTAAAATAAAAATATGTTTTCTCCCATTTTTTAATCATCATCCTCCTCTTCATCATCCTCAACGTCTTCCTCATCTTCCTCTTCCTCAGCTGATGCTAAGGCTTCTTCCCTCGCAGCCTTGAAAGCCAGTTCCTCTTCCAGAGTGGGGTCACTCGCCTCGGTGACGTCTGGCCCGCTCGGGTATTCTGCTTGCACCGGCGGAGGCAGTGCGGGAGTGTGGTTCTCTGGACTGTATTTGTGACCCCAGCCAAAGTAGATATTATCAAATTTCCTGAGAAAAAAAAGTGAAAGATCACACGTTCTCCCCCTGAAAAAACATCAGTGGAGATACTGTCAGGCTTCCTTACCCTGCTGTGCAAAAAGTTACTGTGGTACAGATAGCCGGTAACAGAAGTATTTAAAAGATGGCACCTCTTTTTAACTGCTGTAACTGTTGATTAATATATCTTCCACTTTAATATCTCCAAATGATAAAATGATGAAGGCTGTACTCTGGCAATACACTGTATTGCAATACGACTCCAACTTCACATTGGTAACATAGCGCCGTTTCTGACACCAACTCCAGTGCCCATTGAAAAGCACATAGAGGTAATGACTGTACCATGTATAGTGGAAAACAGTGAACATTAGTACTACAGAATGTAGCTGGTTTTGTAAAAGGTACCACAATATAGATTTTAAATCAAGGACTGTGCCCAAATACTAACTGGACATTTATATCCATTAACTTTATACTAGCCTTGCCAATGATTATTCATTTCCAGTCTTCAATACATATTTACGGTTGCTGTACACATTTAAGTGGCCTTCTCCATAATAGTTAGAATTCAGTCAATGAATTGATAATAAAGCAACTTTGACTTCATTAGACAGGTATCTGTGTTTAGCATATACAGTCTGTGTTGTAACCATGTCAACGAGCTACTCACTTGCCAGATGCAAAGGCATATGCTCCGGGCCATCGGTTAGACTGGAGGATTGCAACAGCGTATTGCGGGATCAGGTTTGTAGAAGGCTGAGCTGTCCAAGCAGGCATGTTTTGAATTCCTGGAGGTGGCCAAACACACACAGTCTATGCATAAATTGACTTACGAGCCTCTACAACATATTTAAGACTGACCTACAAGACTTTCACAGAATTCAAGCAGTGGTTATGTTAAGTTGCATGTTAGTAGAGCCGGAAGTCAGAAACGATAAATGTAGGCACTGTATTCAAACAGCTGGTTTGGATGTATGGGTAGGTAGCATAGGGATGCTATTAGAGCCATGTACACGAAAGATCATGCTCCTGAAATTCAGTAGTACTCACGGCTGTTTCCTTTGTCAAGGACTTTTTATCACTTATGGATAAATTATAGATATTTCACCTTGATCAAAGAACGGAGAGTAGGAAAATAATTCACTATTGATGTAATCTAATATTCAGGTTCCCATGTTCCCATGATTTACTGCAGGATCATGCTACAGGATCTAAATTCTTATTTGTATATTTATGCATGCGTGTACGTATATATATTTTTTCATTTCACATGCACACACACTTTTTTTTTGCCTAAAAAATGATGGAAAAATAGCTGAATGTATTTCATGTAGTGAGCTGTCTTGAACTTGCAGTAGCCTGACAAGTCTGAGGTATTTTTTCCCTTTATTCTCAACCAGAGTGTTAACTAGTAAACCCAGTTATTTTAGTTTTAATGTCAATACTGTTAACCATTTTGCTTTTGATCAATTTTGTAAAAGAATGTGCTTACCCTACAGGGGCAAACTATATCGCTTCATGAAGTGTCAGAGCCCTATAACGTCAAATATTTACTACCTAAAGGCCAACATTCCTAGTGGCGCTCTGTCAAAAACTTCATATTCCATGAAGAATACCTTCATCTGCAGAGAGTGGAGTGAGAAGAGGTGGTCCTATTTCTTGCTGTAGTTCATCTGGCTCCTCTGCTTTCTCCTGCTCTTCATCTTCTTCTTCTTCTTCTTCTTCTTGCTCTGATTTTTGAAAAGGATTAATCCAAACACAGCGACCCTATAATGGATAAGGAAAAATAATAAATACATGTAACAATCACTGAAAGAATGCAAGCCCGTTAAAAGAATTGGTGCTGGCACACACACACACAGTTAAGGGAGGGGGCGGAGAAAAGAAAAATATATATTCCATAATTGATATATTGTTGGCAGAATATTGTATCCTCTTGGCAGAACGTCGCCTATATCCCTCATTCCTCCCTCACCCCTGCTTACTATTTCAAAAGAACCTTACACCTCTGTCATCAGCTTCTTGTTATTTTGTAGTCTTCAGTTCCTTGCCAGTTGGTTTATATCCTTGCTAGATTACCAGGTACTGCAAACTAAGAGGCTTAACTTATGGACTTTGTCCCTTCCTTTTAAAGTCTGCCTTGTTATTTAGCTACCAGTCAGAGGAACATAATAAAATGCTCTTAAGATTCTAATGCATAGAGATTTTATTTTTACAACTATTGTTTTGCTGGTAATAATTTTAAGCCTTATTTCCTATCATTTACTGTTATTTTACGCTAGTGTGCTTGAATTGGTCGACTGGCCAGCAAGTCATCCAGTAATGATGTTCAAATTAGTAATACCTCTTTCCAGCACTAGCCTGGTATCACAAGGTTTTAAGCTTTTTCGTTTGCATGTTTCACAGCAGAAAGTAAGCAACAAAAAATAAACCAGAAGAAAACATCAAATAAGTTCCATTTAGCATAGAATCATAAGCTATTTGCATTTTAGCATCCTACCCAAGAAAAGAGAATTTAAAACATTTTTGTTAAGAAATGACTTCAAAAGAGAAAACCTAATATGGAAGATTACCAGAAATTATTGTTATCTGTCAAGGCCTAACTCCATACTGTTATCTAAAATTAGGTTTTGGTCTCAAAGAACACATCATTGAAAAAAGTACTAAACCTAGAAGGTTCCTAAATATATATACATATATATAAAAAAATACATGCTATATGTAAATATGTGCAACATATATATTTTATACTATATCAAATATATTTTCTGTAGAAAAATATTTCCGTCCAATACCATTTCTGGTGAATAGTTCAAATGTGCAGGTGAGGAGTGTCATTTACATTCTGAAACCCTGCAAGTACTACCGTGTGAATGGTATCTGAGGTCAATGTGAGCTATGCCAGAACATACCTGCTCTAGGATACTCTGTACATGGTGTACCCATGTGGAGAGAGAATCCACCATTTCAGGCACAGAAAGAGGCTGAAAATCAGGGTTTTCTTCATATGTATCTCTTCCTCCTCCTTCCCCCTCCTCCTCTTCATCTCCTTCCTCCTCTGCGAACTGGTAAAATCCAATAGGAGAGATCTGGTCTGCTGAGATCCGAGCTATCTGTGCACGCAGATAATTGGCCTCATTTCCAGGGAAAGGAGGAAAGCTCACAACAGGAGCATCCAGCCTACCGGTGAAGAACTTCTTGATTTTCCTGGCACAGACAATCTGGGCTGGTGTCACTGGAGGCAACTTCACCCAGGGTTTACCTGGCTCATTACAAACAAAGTAGATATATTTATTAGCCCCAGTCCCATTTTCTTCTTTTGGGATGACAGGTGGGGGCTTATAGGTGGACTTTGGTGGTTGGTCTTCTTTTTCTTTGTCCTCATCTTCCTCTTCAACCTCACCCATCCCTTTCCTTCCTTCCTCAATAACTTCTTCCTCTTCTGTTTCCTCCTCCTCTTCCCCCTCATGGTACTGTACTTCAGCTATAATATAGTTCATCTCCAGGCCCAAAATTTTGCCCCAGAAGCGACAGGTCTGGATTGGCTGAACACTAATTAGTTTTTTAAGGGCAAGGAATATGTGATAGGATTCATCTTTGCTCAAGCCAATTCCAGCCTGTTCAAAATAAAAGGCTGTTTCCATCACATTAGGTAGAGGGGTCTCTTCCTGGGAAAGAAGATCCAGAGTTAGAGCTGAAGAAAAGCATAATTATCTATTTGAAAAATTAAACATGTTATCCACTGAATATTATACTTTACTTTCCTGTAGTGCCACTCATTCTGTCAAAGTGCTTTGCAGATATTCATTCACTAAGTCTTCTACTGTCATTTAGAAAAATTTAAAATGCCATTTTAAGGGTAAAGAAAAGAACACAGATGAACTGCAGCTTTTAGAATACAGGATTTCAAAATTCAGACTCCTAATTACTGCAAAATAAGGAAAGTCAGAGTTCTTACACAGGATCTTCACAGGACTTCAATGCTAGGGCATGTAAGAGGCCTTGACGCCCGCAAATAGTGTTACTGTGTTTCCTTCTGTTTGTGACAGGTGCATTTGGGGAAAATATAATACATATTTTATATATTTAGACACAAGATCAGCAATATTTCTCTGGAGTGAATGTTGTTCTTTTGAAAACCTTTGCATAAAGCTCCCTGCATTTTTAAAAATTCTGGCCCCTGCTCTTACTGAAGTTCA
Source organism: Cariama cristata (assembly GCF_000690535.1). Classification (NCBI taxonomy): domain Eukaryota; kingdom Metazoa; phylum Chordata; class Aves; order Cariamiformes; family Cariamidae; genus Cariama; species Cariama cristata. The sequence continues at coordinate 2,556 of NW_009601721.1, read as the reverse complement.
TAGTAAGACTCCAGCTAGCTTCAGTGGAAGTAGAACTAGGCCAATAATGAAGATTTCATGAAATATTTCCATTTGCTTTATCACTCTTCTCTTATTTCATGGGGGTAGGTGATTATGTCACACAGACAAAGATATTGGAAGTTATACATGGCAGGGTAGGGAATTTGGAAGAAGTAGCGCTTGTTTTGTATGGAATTTCTTTGGTCCTTCCAGGTTTCTTATATCAAAGCAAGATAGACAGGAGTATGAAAAATTCAAAATTCCTTTCTGAAATACCCTACTTTTTTCCTCTTTTACCATCGTATACTGTTACTGTAAAATAAGTAATAGGCTATGGAAAAGATGAAAGACTATCTCTTCTGTTGTTAGTATTTGTATTCTGCAATGTCAATTAATTTTAATATATACTGGTAACGTCATATGAAAAACAACATCTTGTTGATTAGATTCCCTTGGTTATTATGAGAACTCTCTTAATTTTTCATTGGGTACAAATGCTTCTGCATGTAAGCAACTGAATACGGAAAAATCCCCTGGTTTAAGAAGTAGCTTTTCAATTCTAGTAGTTCTTCATTATAACCATATTTTTTTATTTGGAGAAGAACAGACTGGAACCACAGCTGGAGCTGGACAGATCACAAAATTCTCCATTCTATATTTTACAGTGGCAGCTCTGCACAATATTCTCGAACTGGTGTCCAGAATTATGGTCACTTTAGGTAAAGAAATGTCACTTTTAGATAAAGAGAAGAAATTTGGATGCAATATTGTGTGCTGAACTAGCATATGGGAGATATTGTAAACCTTACTTTCTGTTCATCATCTCTGGAACATCTATGATTTTAAAGGCTCAGGATATTAGATTTACTACAGTAAAAAATCCTGAGTAACCAGATGGGTTTTCTTCTTTACAACTATACGTGGCACCAACTCAGCTATGAAGAAGGTACATGGTACTGTGGCTGCAATTATTTTTATAGATCTATATGTATATAATTGTGAGAGACAATACTACAAAGGAGACCACAACTTCCTCCTTTCCTCCTTTCCCTTCCCACCATCCTCCCACCCGTTCCCTGGTATATATGATATCTATTTTTCTCTGATAATAACTCACTATCTCTTCTTCTAGTTCTTCATCTCCTTCTCCATTTGCTTTGAGGAACAAAGCTTTACACTTTTCTGCAGCTTCAAATGTTGGAAGAATCTCATGTTCATCTCGAAGAGTGTCCATTTTTTTCTGAAACTGAGCCCACTTCACATCCTTGCTGACATTCTCAATTATGTCTACTGCGTTTGTGGGCTGTTCATCCAGGATCTTTGTTAGCATATTAGCAAGATGATCATATCTGTCATATAAATGTAAATATTATTGGCCTGCTACAAAAAAGGCTTAGAGTATTATCTTTTTAATATCAAAAGTAGAAGCTAATCATCTGGAGCTTTGGAGAAATTGTTGAAATAGTTAGATGAAAGGGGATCATGGAGCATTATGGGAAATTAGACATGAAGCTAGCATGATTATAATATACTTAGGAGTAGTCCCATCTTTCATTTTTGGTATATACCACACCTGCCTCAAGAGCTGAAGCTGAATTTAAACTTGCTCTTAATCAAATCAATTACCCTTTGAACTCTATAAATTCGCTTAGGAATTTTGATTCTTGAAGATGTTGGACACATGCAAGTATCACATAATGATGAACTATTGCATTTATAACGTACTCTCCCATTCTATATATACCCCCCCGGTATCCCTCCCTTTCTTAATATAACCCTTTGCCCTTTTACTAACACTGCTTTTCTCTCCACTCATACTTCCTACCCCTTTCAATTGTGTCCCTTTTTCAGACTTACAAGTTCAGGCCAGATGTTGTGCTGCTCTTCAGTAAATAGGCTTTTGCATTCTGAATTGCCAGCATTCGGGATTTGGGATCGGGCATCTGATCATCATATGAACTGTATCCTGGCTGATAAAGACCATACCCTGGTTCGTGTGGCTGATAAGGGCCGTGCCCACGTTCATAGGCTTGATAGGGATCTTGTCCTACTGCGTATGTCTGATAGGCACTTTTTGGTTCCTGTGTTTGGTAGGGGTCTAATCCTAGCGCATATGACTGGTAGGTGCTTTGCCTTGCCTCCTGTGCCTGGTAAAAGTCTTGGCCCAGCGTGTGTCTCTGGCTGATGTTTATTTCTGGCACCTGTAGTTTGTGAGAGGCTTGTTCAGCTCCCCGTGGGTGATAGAGGTGGTGAGTTGGGGTCTGTGATTGATACGGCGCTTGTCCCGGTGCATGGGTCTGGCCAACACGTCCTCTTTGGTCTTGTGCTTGGTAGGGGCCTTGGTCGGGTGCTTGTGGCTGACAGACGCTCTTTCTCAGTCCTTGTGGCTGATCAGACCCTTCCCTTACCCCTTGGTGTTCACGGGAAGCTGGTCCCGACTGCTGAGGCTGATAAGGGTCTCGTTCAGGCTCAAAGCCCTCAGAAGGCGGCTGCCCGGGACCCCCCTGAGGCGGGTGGGAGGTGTACGGCTCGGGCAGGTCGGGGCTGTGTCCGGGC
>NW_009601720.1:0-5267 GCF_000690535.1 Cariama cristata | reverse complement strand
ACGCCACGCTTGCGGCACGGAAAGTGTCTGTCTGGTCGAGGGGCATGCACGTCGTGCCAGCATCACCTTTGTGTCTCAAGCCTTATGTTTATACGACACTCTTGATTTTTGACTGGAAACTTAAGACATGTAACCAGAAGGATTAATTGGACAAAAAGAGTGAAAATGAAAAGAAACAAGTTTGTAGCACTTGAGTGGCTCAAAGGGTTCTTTCTTCTTAATCGTTCCCCAGACAACCATTCTTTTAGATGCTTTATCTTATCATTAGTCAGAGCTAAAATAACTTTGTCAGACTAGTACAAATGATTTCAGACCAAACAAACATTTCCTAATGCCAGCTGTAGAACAAAGGACAGAAGAGAAGGGAAACTTGTTGCCCGTATTTAATTATGTATTTCCAGCTGTAAGAAAGACCAACCCTTAAATTCAGTGATGGTGCTGGAGTTGCACATTTTGGCTTTCAGTTCACCAGTACAACAATCCTGAAGAAAAATTTAGGGAAACGGGTTATTACATAATTAATATATTGCTAGATCTAATGCTTGAAATATTGAGATGTCTCATGAGAGAGTTGTCACGGCTTTCATATAAAACTAGAAAAATCAAATAAAGAAAACTATAATATTTTCTGCCACTCAAATGGCTTGCAAAGCTCATTATTTTTGTGTTATTTTCCTGACATTAATCTTTTGACTAAAACCATGTGGTTGAAAATAGAGGGATAATTAGCATTAGCCCATTTATGAGAAACTGCTAGTGACAGAAGCTTATTTATTGTTGTGTACAATTAAAATATGATGTGAACACATGAGAATTTACATTAAAACAAGATTGCAGCTTGTCAGCAGTTTCCTTTGTTCAGCTGTGTGTTTATTAGGCTACAGCTGCTCACCTACTTTTATATGACTTTATAATAATAGTAGCCACGTCTTCATTATTCGAGATGTCTAAACCAGTTTGATTACACAATATACAAAGAAAAAAAATCTGATCTAATCTTTGTTAAAGAACTGGATCTGGAAGTAAGATTATATACCAACAACAACCAAAAAAAAGACCTTGTCTTATCTCTTTTTTGTTTGGTTGTTTGGTTTTTTTATTCCTTGCAGTAAGTGTTGTTTATGCATAGCACCTAAGGTGATTTACATAGATAATTTTGCTGTTTTATTCGGACAACTTCAGTGCATCTACAAATGAACGACTTGAGACCTGTCAGAAAAAAAGCACGTGCTTTTTTTTTTTTCCTAATTCTGTCATTATACAAAGTGATTTCTGTGGTATAATGGACGGTCTTAGTTTATGTATTTAAGGATCTTTGGGACAGGTGGTCCTGTTATTAAGAGGGTCAGCTGCTTTGTGTTCCTCAGCATAGATAAACCATGGGGGGAGGTCACAGCCAAGTACCCCCACCCTTTTCCGGCTCCTGTAGCTGGATGGGCAGTGTTCCAGAGTACAAAGAGGAAAGCAAAGGTCTCATCTGGCATTAGTGCCCTACTGACACACAACGTCCTGAAGAAAAACAAGGGAAGATTCAGGGCCCTGACTTCTGTCTGGCCTAGAGAAGTGATCAAGTGTAGAGGAGTCGTGTCACCAGCTCCTGAAAGGAGAAATAGCCCCGTTTTAGCCAAACCAGGACAAACATCAGCAAGTCCCAATAAAAAGACGTAAAAGGAAGTTCTGGGAACCTTCCTGGAGATTTCTGAACTGAAAAGTTTTGTACTTTGGGAAGTAAAATAGGGCCATCATGTCTTTGGTGTGCCTCAGGAACATACCAGCACTATTAACTTGTGCTGCTAAGATGGTTCGCATTGTTCTCCAAAACAGCCAGAGGAAATACTGGCCCTATTAATTTCATATTTTTTTGCAGTCACTATGTGCAAGTCTAGCTATCGTGTGAACTTTCTGAGAAGATAGGTATCGACTTGCACAGCTTTCGTTCTGGCCGCATGTCTCTTCTAGCTGTTGTCGTTATTTCTGTCTAGAGGGTTTTATTTCTCATACTCAGCACTGTGCAGAGACATAGAGTCATAGCCTGTGACTTTGCACAGAATCTTAGTCTGGTTTTCTGGGGCAGAAGCAGGATGAATGAACGAACAAGGACTTTGGTCACTATCAAAATTAAGACCTCAAGCATATGCTTCAGGTTCATTAACATGAACAGAAAGAACTGTGCTTAAGTGGTTTCTTGCGACTTTTCTGATGGGAAGCAAAATTTCCTTTCTTCAGCTTGCTAATGTCTGTAAAAAGGCCCTTTACATCCCCACCGCCCCGTTTGCTGCTTTTGCTACAGATGGAAACACAGCAAACCCTTGTTTGGGAAGTGTTCGGATGCTACGGGAGCTGTGATAGTAGTCAGCCCAGCATGTACAGCAATTAAATGCTTCCTGATACCTTCAGTATGCACTGTTTAAATTACTAGTATATTTTTTGTCTGGGAGTTGATGAGGAAAGGGTTATCGCTCTGCTTTCTGTTACTTCTGCTGTGATTTCCTTTGGAGGAGAGGTCTCCAAAGTACCATAAAGTCTCACTGCCCTATATGAACATTTAAATTCAGTTTAAATGCCAAGCAGCACTTACAACTGTGGTCCAGATTCATCACTTCTGATTTTAATGACACATTTCTGCTATTTCTTTTTACCTAAATGTGCCATCATTGACATTGATTTAAATAGGTTACATTCTCATAAATTATTATTTACACAAAATAATTTATGTAAGAATATCTTGATATTCTAATGCAAAAATTATGTTGTTTCTAGTTAAGTAATTACAGGTGTCAATGACTTTCTTGAATTATACCACATAATACATAATCATCTCCTTATAGTACTTGCCTAATTCATCTCTAGTCTCAAAATCATTGGGCTGAATATGTGGGCAGAAACTTCTGAGTGACACTATTAGTGGTTTGCCCTCTGATGGAGTTTTTACCTTTGCAGCTTTTGCTCAAATCTAGTTATTAATTTTAAAATGTGGAACAGCTCATAATGATCATTATACAGTCCTGTGAAGTCACAGAGAAAAAAAAGCCACAAATGTTTTGATGTTCTCACATTTGAAAACTGAGGTTTAAAAACCCCATCATTTTAACATTGTAGAAATCGTTCACTAATGACAGCTTAATCATAGGGTTAAAACTGGCTGTGATCTAAAGCAAAGAAGGAAGGAACAGGAGAGTGAAGATAAGAACAAATTGAAATATCCAGGTACAAGAGCATCTGAGCTTAACCTTGGACAGCAGAATTACTTGGGAGGGATTTTTGCCATCCCTTCAGCATATAGAAATGAGATGGGTATGATACCTAAAGAGAGCATTTGCACCCTGCAATTTTCAAAAGAAGAAATTCAACTCGATGGTGTCATTGAAACTCAGGGAGAATTAGACATAGTTCTTGAAAGCCTGAATTTTAAATGGTGTTAATTAAAATGTGATCTACTATTTTTTACTTCTCAGTTGAATTCAGATATTTTCTTTTATATTTTTATTCTATTACAGTGATTTATTTTTAACTTTTCAAAATGTACCTCTGCTCTCCAATGTAGCTGCTGTTGATCGGTGCGCTTGCACTCAAATGTACTAGAAATACAGATGAGAGGGCAAAGTGATACGGTGTTAAGGGAAGTTTCATGCCCATCTCCCAAGAAACTCAGCCTTCGGTCATGTGCATGTTTGTGGTGTCCCTGAAGGAGTCTGTGCAAACATTTTGTTTGTGTGTTTATTCTGGTTCACATCATTTTAATCCACTTGATTTCTTACTTTTTGGTGTGGATGAACAATCATACTAAAGCAGAAGTCAGATACTATCCTGAAATGTTTAGGCTTATTGAAGATGCAGGTAAGCAGACTTTGATTCAAACTTGGGAACTAGTAATGAAACTCAAAGCCAATGTTTATTTTCTTGCGGCTCTTGTGGAAACAACAATGAATGTTGATAGAATGTAATGTGAGTTGAATGAATCTTTTGCAGTGGTCGTTTATAAAACAAATAGCGTTTCTCTTTACTGAAGCTGGTATCGGTTAGGCAAGCTGTTTTCATGCAAGTATGAAAAGTTTCAAGAAAGGAAATGAATGTTTTTGTGACAGTTTATATGTTTAACAGTTCACTTCCTTTTTAATTTTGAATGGCAGAATAGTAGTTGTACTGTTGTAATCCATACTTTGAATATCTTTAAGATAAAAAAAAACATTCCCTTTACATACCTAATATAAGTACCTTACTGCTGAAGCTTTCAGCCTTGACTTAGCTGTAAAGCTGAACACAACTTTATGGAAAGAAATATTCAGTGTGGATGTTTGAATTTGGCAAGTCTGCCTTCCTAACTTAAGGACCCCGATTTTACGTTTGTTTAACTGGCATTGGTTTATTGATCAAAGAAAAAGACTGGGGAGGGAAAGGGATCAGGCCGAATGAGATATAATTGGAGGGGAAGAGTTTTAGCAGAAAAGGAAAATTTTTAATCCTAAATTAAAACTTAATTTCATTTTTACGTTATTTTGAACATTCGTCCTTTATGAAATTCAGTCAAATTTTAAACAAAAATGTTGTTTAGAAACTATGTGCTAAGACGTCTTGCGCAAAAGATTAAGGTGCAAAAGGCTGTCGGAGACTTTCAAAGCTCGATTCTTGGTTGGTTTTGTTCTGTTAGTGTTACTGAGGTTCTTATATCAAAGACAACACATTTCACCCATTAATCTGTGTTAACAATTAGGTGGATCTTCAGTAACTTTCAAACTCCTTCCCCTGTTTCTATCGTTAGTCCAAAAAAGGCCACTTGTTCCTATATGAACTTTTTTGGGCTTTAACTAGCAGATTCTGAGCAAAATGTATTATTGTGTATATGCTGATATTGCTACAAGTAGAAGCTGGAGAGGTCACTGGGTTTCTGGCAGGATGAAATTTCCCCATGGTATCATTTATCTGGTTATCAGAGAAACATCCCTGTAAAATGTCTGTATTTAATTGCGGTAATCATTTGAAACCACCTGTCTGCCCCATTCAAGGTCATATGCAGACTTGTTCATTCAGCTATTTCACCCTTTTGTAAATCAGTAGAGAAGGTTTCTTCTTGCTTTTAAACATAAAATATGGAAGTATTTATCATAGCCTTAAACCTCTTCCAACTCCTCCACAAGTGCTGACTGATCCTGACATGAGATGGGGATGCGCAGTTCAGTGGGGGAGGCAGGGCGCTCCCCACTCCTCTTGGACTGCCCGCCCGCACCAGGTTTGGGGGGTAGCGATGTGTGAGAGCTGTCTGTGGGTCA
>NW_009601719.1:11426-47043 GCF_000690535.1 Cariama cristata | reverse complement strand
TTCTATGATTCTATGATTCTATGATGATAATCTGAGGGACCTAAAGCATATAAAGGAAGAAAGATGGAAAAAAAATGAAGATAAGTCTTTGTCCATTTTTTGTCTCAAGTCAGTCTTTCTTTTCGTGCTCTGATAGCTCAGCTTTGTAGCAGAACTCTGTAACTTTTATTTGTTGAACAAAAATGTCACCAGGGAAGATGCTACTCCAGCATCAAATACACTGCCAAAGCGGCAGTCCAGAAACCAAAATCTGTAACAAAGTCCAACCGGGGCGCAGCTGCCAGACCAAGCTCTTCATGGTGCTCTGTGGTTGGTAAGATTGAAGGACACAGAAAAAGATGTTTGTAATGAATTGTTTTCACAACACCCTCTCCTCTCAGACTATGGCATCAGGTTAACTTCAGCAAGAACTGAAGAAGAAGCCCCAAAACAGGTAAAGATTTTATACTGCAGTCAGATAGATAGGCGCATTCTCTATGGACCTTCCCTGATTTACATAAGCCCAAGATCTCATCCATAGCAAAGCATTCCTGGTGTCATGGCAGAACACTCCCACAAAGACCAGCAGTCACTTCTCTTCTGTTTACCTTGCAGTTCAAGTAGGGCAATCTAGAAAAGAGAAGCCATCTCAGTTTATCATAAATGTGGTACTGGAAGCTACATAGTAAGCTATCTCATGACACAACCTGGAAAGTGAATGTATCTTGCATATTCTTCCATTTCCCTTAGCTGTGTATGAGGGTCTTTGTAATGGAGGCCCCAGTTCCATTTCCTACATATTATGCCTTCCTTTAAATTAGCCCAGCTATGTGAGAGAAACTGAGTCTAGGGCTTTGAAGCAATCTTTTTTTATATATATTTTGCTACCAATAAAACTGCAGCTTTTTGCAAACCAATGACAGAAAATAAACCAAAAGCATCCAGAAAAAATATAAAATTTAAAAATAACAACAACAAAAATGTAAACAATTTTTAAATCTCTGTATCTCTTTTGTATTTGCAAGTCCTGAATATATTCTGCTATTGTGCAGGTCTATAAATTATCATACAGACCATATTGCCACATAGAGGATATTCAGTTTTGTGATTTTGCCTGCACCATATCTTAATTAAATTAGCAATTTGCAAGCAGCTTCAAACTGTCGTGTCTTTCCTAATTTTTTCCTCTAAATTTGGAAATTCTACTGAAAGTAGCTCTCGCTCAATTTGAATTTTTCTCAGGATCTAACCCAGAGCCAATAAAACTTTAAAAGTGAGAGCTTACGCAACACAGTTGTACACACATTTAAACTCTAAAATGATGCATTTTTTAATAACATACTTTTTGCATATATAGTAGCAGACAGTGGTGAACGTTATAAAACTGTTATTCATTCAGAAAGTGGGCAGTTCTGGTACCCAAGCAGGCTTAGAACTTTCTGAAAATAATATTTCTAAAGCATCATGGCATAAGTTTTGAAAAATATGTTGATTGTTAATTTGATTCTCATTTTTTATGGAAGCACCGTAATTTGGATCTCAGTCATTAAGAACTTCACTAAAAACCTTGGTGTTTGGAATTCTTTTCAAGGAAACATTTTAGTAAGATCTTTACTCATTGGGAATTATTTTTTAAATGACAAAATGACACTATTCCAACCATTCAAATTAAAAAAAAAGGAAATATATCTCTGCAAATTTTTAAAATTATTATTTCCTGATCTACTTTCACTTTTACATGATGTAGGCATTTCATAATTAGGGGTTACAACTTTTCTACTGTGCATGCATAGTGCACAAAGGTTCCCAGAATCACATTCTTGGTGTTCAATACATCATGCAGTGGAGTCCCAGTCTCTCTCAGGCCTTTATCATCTACTAAAATAGGGATCAAATCAACGTAATACCATACTAGTGATTTTTTGTGTTCTGCTGGAGCACAGTTAGAGGTGAGGCTTGCAATCTAGAGATGCTGAGCTTCCCTATGAATGTAACTGTCCATTATCCATGCTAAAGGGCTTTACATTTGCCAACTGTACCTACTTTTCTACTTCCATAATCAGTTCTATACAAAGACGATGTGCACAGAAAACAATATCCATATTACTAGCAGACTAGCCAAGCACCAAGACCACAGTGTTGCAGTGATTGCCCTGATCCAAAGACCCTCCAGTCATTGAGTATTGACACTGAAGGTGCTTAACTGTGATTTGGATCCTATAGACATGCAGCAGCACACTTACTCAGACACAGACAGCCTGGTCTGCAGGCAGAGCCCTGGCCAGAGGGAACAACAGACATTGGTGCTGCTCCCACCTGCCTTGTCCACCCACCAGCGGTAACCTTGTAAGCTACCCCACACCCATATCTTCCACCCCTCATCTTCTGTCTACATAGTGAGTGGAGATGTTCCCAAAATGGACAGAAGTTTGTGAATGTTTTGCCCCATCTCCATTTTCCAGTCAGCTCTAACTGTGGTTCCTTCAGCACACTAAATCTCTCTTCCTCTTCCACCATTTGATAAACAGCTGTTTTGGAAGGAACCATAAAATTGGCATTATCTGTTAAGTTTGATTATTACCAGTCATGGCACCACGTTTTATAGCCTGATATCATTAAATATACAGGAGCACACTAGATGCACATTTTTACAACAAGTTAGATCTTTTATGTAGTGTAGTGATGACTCGGCTAATCAATGCCTTGCCCATTACGTTTTTGTTTAGGAACTGATCTACTCCTTGAGTTGGTTTGCAATATATGCATTCACCTATGGTCTTCATTCACATTGAAGCAATCCAACTGCCTGATCAGATGCATCTGAACAGTAAAAGTGGGATTGTCCTTTTCACATCTTGTCCCAGGTGAAAAATAAAGCTGGCTGAAAGGATGTTAAGAGATCATTCAAGATTATCTCCTATAGTATACTGTACTAGTAATATATTCAATGTTTTTTTGTTATTTTATACGTTCATCTTGAGGGTTCAGATGATCTTTTAAAAATATGAAAGTGTAGCCAATATAATATTTACCATGCTTGCATTCCTTCCTAGCCTTAGGTCTTCCAAGAAAATGAGACGTGACATTTCATGATACATGTATTAATTTTAACTTAGGAAAGAAAAGAATCTTTCTGAACAAATAAGTAAATAAATACAAAATCATCTCATAAATATTTTTCTAGGTGTGATGGAAAGTCATATCCTTCTGTTGAAGTAACGTTCCCTTTTCAGAGGTTTCACCGGAAACTGCTTGATGTATTACAGTGTTCAGAGGGAAATATTTTGAAAAAAAAATCAGAACTAATAAGCTACAACTCTAGATCCTGCCTTTACAATGGTTAAATCATCTGCTGACAGAGATATCATCAATCAGTAGCCCTTACTGAGGATTTCTGGGCTGAAGACTTTTATATGCATTACTATGGGTTTCTCCATATGAAGGGAAGAACCTGACAAAACTATTCCATTTTATCTCTGTTCCAGGAAAATGGGCCAGTTCTCAGCTGCAATACTTTGGAGAATTTCCTGTCTGGTAGTTCAGAAACTGCCAAAAGCAGGGCATAGAAGCCAGAAAGTCCGCTGCTGTCATTGGCCCAAACAAACAAACAAAGATCCCCAACAGAAAATAACCCTCCCCAAAATAAAAATAGTTCTAAAAGATCAACAAAACCAAAAATGGACCAGATTTTAAATGAAAGCTTGTGTTTTACATATCATGTGGCTAGACATAGTTTTTGGAAACAGTCCAGCTCAACCCACTTTTCCCCACCATCTGTCAGCAGTAGGTTTGCTGACTGCAAGAGCTTATAGGCAACGCGTAAAAGGCGAGTGTTAGACAATCGAGTTTAAACATGACAAGAGCAGGGAAATTCAAAGGCTTGATGATGTAATGTGCTAACACTTGGCTGTTGTGAGAAAAAGAGGAGGAGGAGGAGGATAACACGTTACAGAGAACAGGGTCATTCACCTCTAGGCTGAATTCTCTGGCTCTTATCAGTTTTTACTGAGACCCTGACGTTATTTAAACATGCAGTTGGAAGTGTTTATTTTAGACATAGGCCAAAGTTATTTGGGATGGCAATTTGGATGTAGGCTATGGCCCTAGGTTTAGATCTGCCAACAAGCCAAGTCACATCTTAGAGAACTAAAAACTTCTGAGATCATGAGATTAGTCACAAAGCTGGGGACTATCAGAAGATGAGCTGGCTGTGAGTTTTATGCCCTTTCTCCATGTTGCAAGAGTTGGAGCAGAGGCTTCCAGCATCCTTGTATTGGCCCTGTTTGCAGACAAGCAACTTTTTCCCTCTACCTTTGCTGTGGGTTTACAGCAAAGACTAAAATGCTAATCATCAGCTCACCTCTAGATTCCCTTGACTTAAATGGGTATACCAACTGATGAGAATGAAGTTGAATAAGGAGGAGGCAGTCTAGCCCACAGGGGCTGTTCTCAGACACTTCGTTTGGAGCCAGAACTCTGAACAATGCTCAGAAGATTCTGGTTTGCTCCAAACAGGACTTGGGGAAAAGGATCCACTCTCCAGGCAAAACAGGATTATGGTGTAAAACTATTCCCCTTGCAAAATGGGAGAGTATTTGTATCTCATAGTCCAACCTTGACTGAAGTTTTATTTATTTCCCAAAAATTCTCTCCTGGAAGGTATGCTATCAGAATGAAACTTAAAACTGCTGCCTGCATGATATAAAAGCATATCTCAGATACAGGAGATTAGGAGGTTGGGAAAATGCATGCTACAAACAGAAGGATACCTATTGAGTTTGTGATGGTAATTATAGTATTGGGTCTCATTTCTGTTATTGTAAAAGCTTCTTTGAGAAATGTGCTTCTCATCTGATGTTGAGCAGCAGGCAAAGGGATTTCTTAAGCTGTCTTTGAACAGGGCTATGTTGGAAGGAGCTCAGTCCAGTCTAGTTAAACTGGCTGCTAAAATTACAGCCAGTTTGGGAACTGGCTATTAAAAACTCTTGAACGAGCTGTGTTTCCTCCTGATGCTCATTGCTTGTCTACTGGGAAAGCCTGTGCTTGGTCCAGCAGACAGCTCTTCATTTCCCTCTTCTCTCACCCATGCTGTTCTGGCTTGATCCCAAAGTTGCCACTGTATCGCATGCATCTGGTAACTCAGCTCTGGATCCACCACATCTGCCAGCCTCACCTCTGGTATTCAGCAGAAGGTGAAGCCCTGCTCTCAAAGGCTATTTTCTGTCTTTTCCAATGAAGAGATGCAGAACACGGGCCTCTTTGTGTACCACTGAGGGACAGTGTCTGAAGGAAAGCAAAGACAGTGGCTTTGCATGTTTTTGTTTGTTGGTAGAAGAAACTATCTGTAGGTTTTATTTAAACTGTCTGTGGATTTGCACTGTTGGGCATGACAGCAGAGCCCAGCCCCAGAAGCCACAGACTACCAGAAGTCTTTTGAGTACAGTATGAGTAGGGGAATGGATCAGCACCTGTGGACCGATTATAGATTTTGATGTGGTGCCATGCCTAGGATCTGTGCCAGTAAAAATCCTTATAAAAAGTGTGGACAAAATTTACTACATCCCTGCCGTAATCAGTTTTAAAATCACAACATTTTCCTTGTTTTTGGTTGGGGTTTTTTGTTTTAAAAAAATGGTAGGAGGGCAATTTCATCTTTAAAGCAAAGTAATAAAGCCTCAAGAAACCATCTGAAACTTATAAACTCTCCATTTTGTTTTATATTTAGATAATTAAAAAATACCAAACTATATATATTTTTTAATTGGGATTTAAAAAATGACTCCCAGTCACATACCTTGTAAACTAAGTTTCATTTAGCAATAAAGTTTATGAAACTCAGTTAAAACAACTTTTCAAAAAGTTTTTTTTTATTAAATGAAATGCTGACAAACTGATGAATATTGCAATCAGGTAGAAATTGCTGCCTGAGGAGAAAAAAAAAATATCTATATTTGAAAAAAAAAGTGAAAGTTCTTTGTTTCCATTAATATATGTTCCTATTTTGTCATAACCTACAAAAGTCACCATGACAAGTGACTAAAACACAGAAAAGTGGTTTCACTGTTGAATTCTAACAGTTTAAGAAATCCCAAAATAGCTGTGGCTGGTTGCCTCTAGGCATGTTCATACAGCAGGTAGGACGGCTCTCCAGAGCACACCCTGTTATGGAAACCTCCGCTCAGCATTTTGACGGACGTGTAATGACTCTGTCTCTTCGGTCATCCAGCAGCAAACCACTTACCACAATCTTAAAGGAAATTCTGAAACGCTGAGGAAAAGAAGCACACCCCTGCATCTGCCCCCATTTACCTCTGAATGCAGCCCAGGATGTACAAGCACACTGCTGAATCTTGCCAACAAGCAGCAATGAGTCCATCCCCAATCTAAGCACTGCTAGTATCATCCTTTGAACCACCTGACGGTCTTAGTCGCATTGTTTCTGGAGTCAAGGCAGCCTCCCCAGCACATGGGAGGGACAAACCTGCCTGCCCCAGGATGCACTTACAGCCAGATCTGTGGGACCTGAACCTCCTCCAGAGGTGGAGGTCCATGGAAGAGGTCCCAGCCACAGTGTTCACTGTGAGCAGGTTCACCAGGGCTCTCAGCTTTTTTCCCAGTGAAGTTCTTTTCGCTAGAGCTAGTCAACAATTCCTAATATGTTTTGATAAAGCCAAAGCTAAAGCACCCTATAAATACAGTCATCTGGTTGAAACAAAAATTGAACTGTTTTACCACAGTGTTGTATATGTCTGTATTGTGCTTTACAATTTAAGAAAGGCTCAACAACTGTCGTCTCCTTTCCTGTGTAGGTTTCAGCCCCTACCAAGTTTCCCTTAACTTGACATATCCTACATGAAATTGCTGAGATCTCTAAGATCTGGAATATGGCCAAGTATCATTTTGTTGTAAAGTGGGAGACAGAGACATGTAAGATTCATACACAGATTTCTAAACTGTGTGCTGCGTAAGTGGCAGAAGGAAAACCTAAGTGCTTGCTGTAAGTTGAGCCAGAACATTCATCATTTTTACTATTTATTTCCAGCATTTTCAACATTTTGAATTTTAATTCCTTTAATTTATTTTTTAAAAGCATAATCACAGCTTGCGTATATGATCATAAAACCTGATAAATCTGGGGAACTACCCAAGAAGCCAACAGAGGAATATCAGCTTGTATCTCTCAAGAATCCTAGCTGCAACTCTTACATGATTTACAAGACATGCTGTTTCATTGTTATCATTATGTGGCCAGCTGAGGCTTTAAAACTACCTAATTGGTAGATTAATCTACACTATTGAAGAGTTTTTACACATTCATTAATGTCTATTGTGAAAAAATCATCATTGTCCTTGGTCACAAAAAGTGAAGTGAATGAAAAGTCTTACTTTGTTCTAAAATAGTGAATAAGGGAGGAGTGAGGTAAAGGGTCAGTGAACACTAAAAAATTAAGATGAAATTGCTCAAAAATGCACACAAAGTACTGTTGTAATGCGCAAAAATGTGAAGGATAAAAGTAGGTTGACCTTCTGGAACCTTCAAACCTCCTGTAAGTAGAGTGGCAAACCAATGTTAGCATGATCACAAACAAACAGAAACTTAACCAATCAGCAGCATAAAAAAGTACAAAGTTGTCTGATGGATTTTACATGTGTAATTTAGAAATGGTGCTCACCTGACACTATGTGTCTTTCTCCACCTGGTTGTTTTGAGCACTAGCCCAATTCTGACCACTGGGGTTTGCAGCAATAAGAATTTGTCCATGCTACAGACCCTGTGCTGTTGTCACTTCCGAGCATAAACAGCAACAGAAGAGTTTTCACTGTTAGTGTCATTACACCACTTCTTCAAAGGATGCAAGCTAAGCCTGCAAAAGCTGTTCACTGTCAGCATGGCTATATCCATTTGGGAGGTTTTCTGGAGTAATGGTAGGAATGAAAGAGTGAGACTATCTGCTGAAACACCATGGAGGAGATGAGGTGTATGTGGAAGAGTGGTGAAAGAGAATGAGCTGGGTTAGGTAGTAAATTTCAGATTAAATAGGCTAAATGAGAACTGTTGAGTTATTTTATGCAGCTTGCATCACACAGCTCATATGTCTGATCACTGTTACAATCTCTCTCCATATCAAGACAGATTATAGTAATCTCCATGTCCCTTACTCTCTTCTCAAGTAGTATCCTTAAATAAAATGTTTACCCCAATCAAGTCAAAAGGTATATGACCAAGAGGATTTCCTCCTGTAGACATAGTGAATCTTCTGGAGAGCGAAGTATAATGAGAACTGAGTGAGGCTCTCTGGATCTGGCTGAGGAAAGACCACATAAATAGCCTCCTAAACAACTGCTGAGCTGTATCATCTTCCCTTTCAGATTATTGCATTCCATGAGTTTTAAATTAGTACTATAAATGTAGAAGGCCATACTCAAACTGCAACTGCATTGCTTTGCACTGCTTTAATCCCAGCAGTGCTGTCCTCTGGGGAAGTGCTCCTGATCTACGTGGCTGCAAAGCATGACCATGGCTGCAATGGTCAGTAACTTAAAAGTCTTCTCAGAGGAGTCAAAGAGACAGACAGAAGGAGAGACAGCTGCTCCAGGACGGCGAAACTTACACAAACTAAAGGTCAAAGGAAAATGTTTAGAAATTGAAACCTCTGTCACCTCGGTGTTCAGAAGGAAGTCAGTGCTTCGTGGCCAATGTTAAATGGAGAGTCAGGGACAAGGAGCATCTCAGCAGCTTTCCTGGCTGGATCCTTAGATGGAGGTCTTGGTGCTGGATTGTCTCTTACAGTAAATTCAGGGCTGAACTCAGTGGGAGTCCACAATGGTTGGGGTCTCCTAGTGACACTGCCATATAAATAACAGCAAAGGGATACATTGGCAAGTCACAGCATATCTCAAGACATCTAGGCAATCGTAAGTCTGTATTTAAAAAGGCCAGAGGTTGAAATTATCATGGATCCCTACTCTGCTGGCTGCGTAAATGTGTACAAATGCCACAGCTGCATGCTGGTATTTACTCCTCCAATCATTTATTGTAGTGATGACAAATGCTGGGAAAAATCGCATATAATTTAGAGTTGATCCAAAAATACTTACAGAAATGTATTGTTGACCAACCTGTTCTTCCAGGTGTGACAGTTCAGTGTGTTTTCCTGGTTGCCTTGCTGTGCATTGCAAACTCAAATGTAGCTACATGAATACATTCTTGATGTCCTGTTGAAGAAGGGTAGCCTCGAAGACTTCTCTGATTTGCTACAGTAGCAGGAAGATGGATTTAGTTTTCAGGTGGTTGTAACAGTCTGAATGAGATGACAGTCTCATGCCATCTCATATGTATTGTTTATACTGATACTGTAAATAAAACTGGGGGTGTGAGGCACATTTTGGCCTGTTCTGGCTCGTGCTTTCTGATGGCTGTTAAACTATGTTAATCAAAGGTGACACCAGTAAAGCTGGTGTCGTGACACTCCACTTACACTGAGGTAACTGGGGCCAGAACATGCAGTTACATATAAAATATATTCCAATACATAATATGAAATATATCCAATATATTGTATGTGTTACACTACATGCATAACAGTATATGCCTAATTCACTGTAGTACATGAATACCGTACATATTCATTGTAACAGTAATGATCTTGAAAGAGGCTGAGAGCTTACTTTCTTCTGCTTTGTATTTGTCAGTAAACACATTTCTGGTCACT
Source organism: Cariama cristata (assembly GCF_000690535.1). Classification (NCBI taxonomy): domain Eukaryota; kingdom Metazoa; phylum Chordata; class Aves; order Cariamiformes; family Cariamidae; genus Cariama; species Cariama cristata. The sequence continues at coordinate 37,351 of NW_009601719.1, read as the reverse complement.
GGAAGCAGCTATCCAGCAAAGGCAGCTAGAGAGAAAGGCAATAGCAGTAACGTGGCATTCATCACACACTCGATGTGCATCAGCTCTGACTCCACGCCCCTGCCTCCTGTCCGCATGCCTTTACTCAGACAGTCATTCTTGGTCTCTGGGTGTGACTTGGTGCCCTCCTGGTCATCTCAACAACTTACAGGTTTCCACCATGTTAAACAACAGCACGGGAAGAATTTTGAAAGCACAGGGGCAAGTATGTGCTATGGTGGTCAGTCGGAGCTGGATGACTACCAAATCTATGTGCCCTTGTGATCCTTCTGTGAATAAAGACATCACTTGGGGCATATCCACAAAGAATACTGCAAGTAGTCACAGGTTTGCACTGCCCAGGCTTTGTGAAGGCTGTGAGCCATTAAGAAAGCATGCACACAGCACCATGCCCAAACTAATAAGCCCTGCTGGGGTCACAGTACCAGGCAAAAATGATGACGTGATGAATGCAACGGAGAGGGCTCATGCTCTGCTAATTTACTATACTGTAAATTAGAGTGAGTTGAGGTCTGCCAGCCATGCACTGTACATATGGTTGTCATCTTCTGTGGTTTGAGGCAGCCTGAATGAACCATACAGTGGGCTGAAAGTGCAGAAGGGAGAGAACTACAGCCACATGCAGAGCCTTGCTGAGATATCCTGTCCAATTTACAGCCCTTTGCTCCCTTGTTTCTGTTTCCTTCAGGACAAAGGAGAAGAGAATCAAGCCTTTCCTTCCAAAGATTTTTAAGCCTGAGGAAATATCAGCAGAGGAGGGGAAAGAAGAAAGATTTTAGACAAGGAAGGGAAGGGGAGGGAAGCTAAAAGCAACTGGGTTGCTATGAATGCAGAGAAACTGTGAGAAGCAGTGGGGCATGGTCAAAGAGAAAGCTGGCCACACAGCTCCTCTTGAAGTGGAGAGGAAGGCAGCTGAGCAGCACTTGCTCCTCTAGCTAAATGTCAGCGAGGTAACTTCCACCAAAAGAATGCCTCCTGAGGGGGAAGAAAACAAGCAGAGTGTCAGGACCAGCTGGCAGCTTGAGAAAAACAACCGTACAATTAAACAGCACCACTGGGAGCACTGGACGGCTGCCCCTGCCTCCTCATCGTCACTATTCAAGGCCTGTCAAAAGAATAATAAAAGGTGCTATAAAGAGAAGACAAATCTCAGGCAGTCAGGGCAGCAATGGGACTGGCCAGAAGGGATAGCGGTTGGAGCTGGATTCCTAAAGTTGTGTGAGCATTTAGGGGCTTGCAGAAGCGCCTGGCGTTGGAGACATGCTTTCTGTCTCCAAAGGTGACAAGGCAAAGGGAGGGCCTGCTCATGACCTCGTGCCATGCAGGGGTCAGGCCCTTCCGCTGATCAAAAATGCATGAGGATTGGGCTGTCCCTTTGTTTCCTTGTGGTTTTCATCTGTCAGAGTGCTAAAGAAATGCGGGAGGACAGGACTGTGCCTGTCAGGACCCTAGTCTGGAAACCTTCACATAGCAGCCTCAGCCCAGTCCCAATCTTCGTCCACCGCCACACCTCCCTCCCAGTGCTGGTACTGCGATGCTGTCCTGATGTATTGGCATATGCCACCATGAGAGGCACCTCACAAGTGTCACTCGCCACAACCCTTCATTTTAAATGACCTGGTCTGTAAAAGTTACCTGCTCAGTCTTGAGAAAAGCCGGAGATGAAATTTCACCCAGGCACAGAGATAATTTTCACTGTCTCCAAAACAGGAATCCTTCAGAAGGACAGATTCCTCCAAGCAATAAAGGTTAGGAAGGAAATTGTTTTTGAAGGCCAGAAGCCTATTCTTTCCAGATTTAGGCACAGTGATAAACATCAAAAGGAAACAATGGATACCCACTTCTGCAGGTGTTTCCTTCGTACTTAACTGCTCCCCTTCAGCCTGTTGGGAATACTGTTCTTGCCTATTGTTTGGTAAATTCCAAGAATCATATTTATATCCATCATGTGAAGCACTGCGTGCTGGGTACCAATTCCCCTGTGTGTGGCTACAGTGTGCCAACTGGAACGCTAGGAAAGCCAAAGCCCTGGTAGGTTCCCCAGACCAAAGCCCTAGGACTCAAAGCCACTGCACAGTTCAAGACACTGTGATGTTCCTCTAGTCAGAACATGGAGAACAACAAGTGTTTGCCTTCACAGACATTTTGTTTTGTAGCATTAGAAAACATTTCTTCACAGCCATCGCCACCATGCCAATAGGAAGACCTGGTCAACACTGATGCAGCTGACCTGAAATAACATGCTGGTAATAAAAACACATACATGAAAAGGCTACCCAAGGAGAGGTGACATTCTTAAGCACAGCTCAGAAGTTTTCCTAAACATAAAGGTGGTGGAACAAACAAAAACATTGGATAAACACCTCAAGAAGATGAACTCATCCACCTGATGAGCCCTACTGCTGGAATTTTCTGTCTTCACCGTTATGTGGCAGAGGTGAATGAAACAGAAGGACAATTTCTGGAAACAAAAGTCAGATGAACAAATATTTGAGGGATATCAAACTTGGCATATTGGTGCGTACATGCCACTAAATCAAGCAACATCTTGGGGCATATGACTCTAATTTTCTGTCTGTTTATAGGTTATATATATAACAGCTATTCTAAAGTAGCTTTTCCATGGCATCACTTTAAACTCTCTGCAATGGAAGAAAGACATAAGCATTGTAATATTCAGATAGGGAAACTGAGTCACTGCGAGATAGCAGATGTTTCCTAAGTAGCATGGCATGACAGCAACACAACTGGAAAAATATAGTCCTGAAGTGTCTTAGTGAAATGTTTTCTCCCCACGAGCGAACTACCTCTACATGTGCATGGACACTAGTATGCATACTTAGAATATGAAGTCCTGTAACCCTAAGAAAAGGAATAATTTCCTAATGTAGTTGGAGTCGGTCTGTTAAGACACCACAGAATCCAAACCAAGACTTGAGATTCCCATTTTCTACCTTCTGAGATCTGAATGCACAGCTTGGGTGAACCACTGTATATTTAAACAACAAAAGGACTATCCATCAACAGATAGGAATTTAAATTATAACAACACAAATTCCAGTCAAAAATCTAGACTCAAGTCTCTAAATCTAGCAAACTTCTTGAACTTTTCAGCAGTAACAAACTCAGTTCAAGCATTACTTGCCCTGTAAGAGAGTAAAACAGTGACCTCTAATTTGAAGCTGGTGTACATCTTTGCAGATATTAGTACAGGCCATCAAAGCACAATCACTGTTGCTAATTCACTGCCCCATTATACCTCCTTTTATCAAAAAGCTTTTTTATTTTAACGTGGGAAATGAAGGCATTCAGTTACATGCCAGTTGTCACACAGAAAGTCTGTGGCAGGGGATAAATTCTCCAAGATATGGTCTCTGATGGTCCAGAACTGTTTCTGTGATGGACACCAACAAGACTTCTATAGGTGTTCCTCCAGAAGAAACCGAAATGCAAACTCACTATCTCTACTACTTGCCACTTGCTCTGGGAACAACTGTTGACAGAAAAACAAAAAAACAAACCCCCAAATCCCCCCCAAAACTCACCCCCAAGTGAAGGCAAAAACCCCACCCTTTCCTGAAGAAAACCAACTTGCTATGTAAAAGGTGTTTTTGTTGCAATCAATAATGGAACTATGTGTTTCCATCTCAGAAAAACTCTTCAGTTCACAGATCTCCTTTTCACCAGTTCGCTGTTTACAACATACCTTTCTTTAAATCAGTGTTCAAACCTAATTTTTACATCAGTGTTCTTGTGTAGTCATTAAATTGTTCATTTCTGATATGGTAAAAGATAAAGGACAACATGTATTACTCAGCAGAAGGAAACTTTATTTATTATTTACAGGCTTTTTAATAGTGCTCATCACTGTTGTCTCTGAGCACTTCCCAGACATTAATGACTTTACCCTCACAACACCCCACGAAGGTTGGTCACCAGTAATGTCCTCATTGCTGAGAGTCTGAGCAAAGGCCACAGGGCCAAACCTCAGCTGGAAACAGGAACAGATCTCCAGACCTTTGGAACTTCTCTCCTTTGTGCCATGCAGAAGACTGATCTTCCTTACCCTCCCATACCCACCCTTGCGTCTCCAAGCATTTTATATGTCAATCCCACAAAAGCTGACAACATCCTTAATTTTAACAAGCAATTCTCATCAAGCACAATAAGATCATTCACAGTGTTTGGAGTGAAGCAGGTTGATGAGCCTTTCTGGGTTCACTATGTCATTTGGCATGAGCTCTCTGTTGCTTCATGGAGCTGAAATAAGACGTGTGAGGAAGGGTGACTTGTTTACAGCATCCCAATAATTAATAACCATACTGGAAAATGTTTCTAGATATACACATACCAAGTCCCAAAGCATGTCACACACTTTGATTCATGTACAACACGCGCTCTCTGATACATAAAATTCTCACTGGCCTGGAGTTTGTCAGCCTGTTGATTCTGCTGAAACATATGTTGGTCTATTGAGGGAGCTGTGTGATGAGCAATTTCAAAAATGTCCCAATTTGGAAATGTAGCTGTAGACACTGTTTTAGAGGAAGTGCTGTGTGATTGAAAGCTGAAGCTGCACCATGCAGTTCAAATTAGATTTGGACATTGTGTGCACTGTCAATTTGCAGAACTCTTCACATGCTTGCCAGCGGTTTATAGGAATATGGGCATGAGCCACAGACAACATCTAGTCCTCCAGCTTCTATTTAGTTTTAATCAGACAAACCCCTTGAAACACAAGGAGAAGGAACCTTGAATTTCAACAGGGAACACACGAAACAGCAGGGCTGGAAGGAATGAGAGAACAGCTTATTCCTGCATAATCTCTGCTCTTCACATGATCCACGGCCTGCTAATCTCAGTTCTGGGGAGAGCAGAAACCAAAATTAGCAGCCTGCAGGTTATTTGGACAAGAGAAATAAAAGAACCAGTTTGGAATCAGGTACTTTCTCATCACCTCATTTTTTTCATTCACCAGCTGTTTTTCTGAAAGGTGGTGAAGCAATAAAGCACACCCCTGATTACTCTTTCTTTCCTTCTCAAATCTTTTCAGCCTTTTTTGAAGTTGCAGAAGTGTGAGAAAATCCAGTTGCATTCAGGGTCTGATCCAGCACCCATTGCCCTCAGCGGGCTTTGAATAGCATCCATGGGCCTGGGTTTGCAGAAGGCTGGGTTCAGAAAGGCACTTAATCACATTAGCAGAAGTCCTGCTGATTTCACTGCAAACTTTTTCCATCATGCTTGTTAAAGGTGAGGGTGCTGTGAGCAATTTTCCCTTCACTGCATATGTTTAAGTTCAGCACAGCAAAGAAAGCTCAAGCTGAGCTGGGGCCCAGTTGATTCCAATGGGATTAAGCATTTGTTTACAGGCAGGCATGTGTGTAAGCACCTTCCTGGATTACAGCCTTACATCTACTGAGGTCAAAATGACTGTGCTGAAACAGGGTTTTATTGTCCTTTGAACTGAAGGTTGTATGTCTTAGAATCTTCTTCCCTCTGCTTTGATAGTTGCACTGAAGGACATTGAGGGTTCCTACAGTAAATCTGGCTCCATGTAAGTCACAATGCTTTTTTTTCGCATGGGCTGCTATGGAGTTAAGATTCACTTTCTCCTGCACAGGACCATAGAAAAATTTGAGGTTGACTAGCATGACTGTTCCTCCATGTGGCAAATTATATATATTATTGTTAAAAAATCCCGAAATACAAGTCACTATGATCCAAATCCATATTTGATAGAAAGCAGGCCAGCTCCTTTCACCTTTTTCTTATGTAAGCAACTATTATTTGATAACGGAATCTTAACCAAAAGTATATATCAGCTGTACTTTCATGACTACACTGGCCTTCTGCTAATTACATGTAAATTATGCAATTATATGTAAATCATGGAATATAATAGCACAGACCATCTATTTTCATACAAACATGATCTACAGCCCACCCTTCTAGTGGAACACAGTGATGCCAAAGCAAATCATAAAAAGACAAAGACAAGAAAAGAACTGAAAGATTGTGATAATAATAATAAAGAGAATAATAAAAATTAATGCCAGAATAAGAAGTATTTACTTGTAGCATGATACAATGCAGACTGGGTTCAGTGAGATCCTGTCTGCTGATTTCAGTGGGAAAAGGGTTAGGTCCTTCTTTCCTATGCATGGAAACCAGATAGCTGGGCTGTTTGCTTTTGTTGTTCTCAGCAATTTAATCTAATTTACCCAAATCAAAACTGTACCCTTTTTTTGTAAGTCTTTGACTAGCAGACATCAAGGAAGTTTAGTCCTTCTTCAACCCCTCAGCCTCAAGTTAGCAGTAGTAAATACAAACAGCCACAACAAAGTAGAAAACTGCATGCCGAAGAAAAAGTCAAGCAAAATAATTACATATGTATGTGAACACATCCTTCTGAGTGCGCGAAACACAATGACCACTGAGGAAGTCTGGGTGAAGCCTAGACCCTTTGACAAATTGACTGCCTGATAGTGGGAAAGTCGTTGAGAGGTGCAACCTTAACACAATGCATCTCATCCAGTATTTTCCATGCAGCCAAAGAGACAGCTGTCCCTTTTCTTCCTCAGGGCTCTCTGGCCCTGTCCTCCCATGTGGGACCTTTGGGACATGCATGGGGGGACAGTTAACAGTGGCCCTTTCTTCTGCAGCAATGTGTCAACCCAGCCAAGATGATCAGAGAGCTGGAGCACCTCTCCTATGAAGACAGGCTCAGAGAGTTGCGGGTTGTTCAGCCTGGAGAAGAGAAGGCTCCAGGCAGACCTTATAGCAGCCTTCCAGTACCTAAAAGGGGCCTACAAGAAAGCTGGGAAGGGACTTTTTACAAGGGCATCTAGTGATAGGACAAGGAGTAATGGCTTTAAACTGGAAGAAGGTAGATTTAGATCAGATATAAGGAAGAAATTCTTCACCGTGAGGGTGTTGAGGCACTAGAAGCAGTTGCCCAGAGAAGCTGTGGATGCCCCATCCCCGGAAGTGTTCAAGGCCAGGCTGTATGAGGCTTTCACCAGCCTGGTCTAGTGGAAGGTGTCCCTGTCCATGGGAGGGGAGTTGGAAAGAGATGGTCTTTAAGGTCTCTTCCAACCCAAACCATTCCATGATTCTATGATTCTATAAGATGAGTACTGCATGAGAGCCTGGACAGGCACCCAGAAAAAAACAGGCCTACTGCTCAGTGTTTGAGGAAAAATGAAAAGACAAATGCAAAGCAGGTGGGGACAAGAAGCACATAGATTTAGGGCTCTGACTCATGGCTGCAGATGGATTTAGCCAGGTTAGCTAAGGCAGCCACTGCCTCAGCTGTTTGCCCCAGTCCTCTGCCAAAGGTTATTCTGGGCTGTCTGAAGGGGATGGGGATCCACTCGTGTCGTGTATGGACCGAAGGCACATCACAGAGTCTGTGGCAGCTCAAGGGCAGGTACATCTCCTGCTCAGCTGCCTGGTCCTCCCTGCCTGCCAGCAGGAGTTAGGGCCCCAAGTGACGGCAGTACAGGAGGGCAAGTGCCCAGAACTGCATATGTAAAACTCTTGTAAAAGTGCTGTCAGGATCACTGCATGTGTCTAAAGAAAGATGGTGTTCAAGAAACACATTATTCCCTTTTAGAGGTCTGTAGCAAAATTTCTCTGAGGATTTTTAAAAGTAATGACTTTGGGGGACCACAGATTTTGGTATCCAGCTCACAACACCCAAAGCGCTTTTATAAAATAGGTCAGATGCTCAATATCTTAAGAAAATAAGGCATTGTAAGCTCAAAAATGAATATCAGTGTTCCCCCCAGTGGTAAGTGATGCCCCTGGACCTATAGACTACTACTTCCACATAATAACTGTATGAACTGTAGAAGAATGACAGAAAAATGTGGCACTCTCTGTACAGAGGCAGCACAAATTATCTCACAGTCTGTTCCTGCAGGGACAAAAGTGGTGGAGGAGGCTGGTCATGCAGTGAACCAGAGACGCCCTGTTCTCTGCCCCAGCCTCCATATGTTTGAGGTGATGCAGCACCTCTCTTTAGCAAGGCTCCTATCTGAAGATGCAGGTGAGAAGATGTCTCCAGATGGTGTGGAGAGGTCCCGTGGATACCCAGCCATCCTCTGGAGAAAGAAGCTGCACTGTAAAAAGCAGTCGGTGTCATGACTTTGTTCTCCTGTGCTGGCTCAGGCTTTGTGCTCAGGTTGGCTGCCATGCTCCAGCACACCCTGCAGGCTCCCCAACAGAGCCTGGGGCAGGTTTTGGGTGCATAGAGCCAGCAGCCTGCCAGCAGATAATTTTAAAGCAAACATGGGTACATCTACATCAGCCTGGAGACAGAACGGTGACAGCAGGGTGGACATACCTTGCAGCTAGCTAATTCAAACACTTCATTATCTGAGGCACTGGCAAGACTTTTTAGGGCCTCCACCGCATTTTCCCTAACTAATCAAGCTGAAGGTTAGGCATAGACTTCACTGCCAAGGCAGAGTACCGAGTGTCCTGGACAATGGCTCCTTCTGGGTAACCCAGCCAGCTTTGCTAACAGGGACAGTCCGTTTTGGAGTGATGAATGCTATGTTATTGGCAGAAACTTGTTATACACACTGAATTCTCTCAACATGATCTCCTAACAGAAGAGAACGGAATACAAGCAGGCTTGTATTTTCCTTCTAAAGCATTTACGAAGAAACACAAAGCCCTGAGAAAGTATGCCTGCTGGTTCCTCGCCTGTGTTACACACATTGAGCTCAGTGCTGACAGAGTTTGTTGAGATGTTGGGAAATAATGTGTTTTTGGAACACTAAAACTATCATTGCCTCTGATTAAAACAATCCAGCTCCCAGTTTGGTAGAGTCATGATCACATACTGTTCTAAACATATATTCCAGCCTCTCTACTTATGTTCCCAGCTTCATATCCGAAACCCGTGATTTCACAGAGGTCACTTATGCACCTTGAGTGAAGCAACATAAAATTACCTCCGATGTGGGTCCGGAAATAGCCTTCCCCCCTCTTTCTCTTTGCATGTTTGTGCGAGTGTGTGTTTGCACGTATATATGTTCTTGAGTTGACATCTGTTAAAGACTGATCTCATTTGTGTCAAACATGCCACCTACAGGGAGCATTTTGGAGCAGTCAAGTTACAGGAGACAGATAAAAAAGAAGAAGAAGAGGTAATGAATATGGAGTGTAAATGCCTTAGCAAAGTAATGGAGACATGTACTAACAGCAAGTGAAATTTGACCTTCTGGCTGAAAACCTGATAGCGAACCAATTGGAGAACTTTAGAAAATTGGATCAGCCTCAATGGGCACAGAGTAAACATTGGGAGTGCAATACAGTCTTATTAAACATAATGCACATTTAATGCATAATTTTATTGCAACCAATTTCATGCTACTGCCTTAAATGTGTCTGGGTCTACTTCCACTGTAGCAGTCCACCACTACTAGTACCTCTTAAAAGAATTGCAAGGCTGGTAAACTATCACTGGTCTGATCTCTCCCTTAGCCCATACTTTCTGCTTCATAAACTCTCCCAGCTCCCACAGCTTGTAGTGAGATCTTGTCTTCGTTCAGTACGCAGCTTTTGAAACACTAAACTGTTTTGGCAAGTCTTCACAGATGGGAATGTTACAACATTTCCATTTTATGCTGGTGCAGTAAAGCAGTGAACCTTTGCAGCTATAGATCAGTCACCTGAATCCCGGTCTTATAACAGGAGTTCCTGGAACCTATACAATCAGTCTGGTGCTGAAGATTTCTCAAGCACAGCAGGCAAAATTATATTTTTCTAAATGACAGCAATAGTGTTTGCCCTCTGACAGGAACAAGGAATACGGAAAACAAATGATGCTGAATGCTAAGAAAGTGAGTAGCCCACCTCACAGACTGATACAGCATGGCTGGATTAACACATAAGAAACTGCAAAGAAGGAGCAGGAAGTGCTTAATTTATACTATCAGAGTACAGAAATCCACACTCTGAGTTTCCAGCTGGCACTTGCTGAGATCTTCACAGACTTCAGAATTGTCACCTGCACCTTGTAGAAACACCAGCAAGGTAAGAGATGTTTCAACATCAGTCTGGGACTTTCCAGGTGTAAGACACATCCTATGTACAGTTGAGCTTGGATTTTCAAAACCCTTGAGCTTCAGGGGTGTCTGAGTCCAGAAACTTGGTCTGAGCTAATCCCTAGATCTGAGATCAGTCCTTTATGTTTTATCACAGTAAACTGTTAATAACATCTGCAGAACAGTGCTGCTGGAGCTCTCTGCAGGGGTCCTGTTTGCTAGGCATCACACACATATGTACACAAGAAATATCTGTTGCCCTGACAAGCTTTAGGATTTCAGCTAGTGGCGAAATGCAGTGCAGTGGTGATAGACGTAGAGGAGTGGAAGAGGCTACCACTGTTGTCACCAAGTGGTACGACATCATTAATCAAGCCTTCAGTGCTAGTGAAATAACATATTGGTTGCTTTTGATTCACATCCTGAATTTTCAAGCCCTCCCCCCTGTGATCACAACAGCTAGGATTCACTTCACCATCTTTAGCCATGCAGCTACAGAGCTGGAGGTTTTCTAAGAAAAGAAACAAGCACTGTGATATTCATTATTCAGATTCTGAGTATGGTAACTGAGGAGGGCTAGAAAAGACTACTGGAGTCCTGATATAAGGGTCTTCTGGAGCATACAGGTGTCCATGAGTTCAGCCCCAAAATACAACATGCTTCTGTTGATGTTACACCATAAAATGTAGTCTCTGCTGTCCCACTCATTTGAACAGTGCAATGGACTTCAAGACATGTCAGAAGTGGACCTAATATTTTGCACTCCCACAGAATAATTGATGTCTCTTGTGGTTTTGTGGCATATTGAACTTCACAGCCTTTGGTGGACAGAGCAAACCAGGTATCTTTCCTAAAACCCATGCATACATGCACCTTGGACTTCACCTGGTCACCTAAGTGGCACAGTAAACCTACATAGATAGGCTCAAGAGCGAGGGAACACTTTTAAGCATATATATGATTTCCAATGAAAGGACACAAATTATATCCCTAAACATAGGTGATGGTTTTCCACATTTATGGAATGATGAATTGTTGAAAAGGACTCTACAGATAATGCTTTTGTTGCCATTTCCTCTAAATCAAGTTCTGAAGTTATGTGTCTGATTGTGAACATACTTAAAAAATGCTAAAGTCATGCAATTTTGCCCCATGTGTTTAAAACAAAAAAATGATACAAAAGTCTCAATCATCTTTAATTCTAAATAGCATTTAATTAGCAACGCAGCAGCATTTACAATGGTAACACATGAATAATTCTGAAGGGGAAAAAAAAGAATATGAAATACTTCAGCATCAGTCTCACCAGGATTTGTAGATTGGGAAGAAAAATAAGTTAACACAACTGAAAAGCCTTATGATGCTGTCATGTCAGGTTGTGCAATTTACAGCTGGTGGGCTGGATGTAGCCTGTAACCTCATTTCACATGTCCGTGCACATATTGTTTTGAGGGGAGGGATAGGAAGGAGGTGGAAAGTATAACTCTGGACTTCTACTGAGGCATGTACAAATGGGTAGTCCACCAAAAGCAGGAGCAAAAGGTTTGATTGGCCTCCAGCAAAGGAAGCATTTCACTATCCCTGCTTGAAGTCAGCCTACATTTCAAGATGAAAGGTGCCCAGCTAGACAATGGCTGTCCTATTTACACACTGTACATGTAAATGCATATACTTACCTTTATATGCATTTTTCCAGCACATGCATGCAGACAGACACCCAACTGTAGAGACAAAGGCAAAGATAAGGCTCTAACTTCTCATCTGAGAAATTCTTGCCTTTTCCACACAAAAATGTTCAGAGCAAGGTTGCTCAAAAGCTCTCTGAGGTTTCTTACAGAAAGAGAGGATGCTCTGAAGCCTAAAGAGTGCTGCAGGCAAGTGCACATCTCTGGCTTGTAACTGTGGCTACTCACCCACAAATGAGGCTTGCTCAGGTACCTCCCAAGCCAGAAAGGCCTACAACTTTTTAAGGTTGCCAGATGAAGTACAGTGCCTATGTCTGAATAAACTTGTCCATCTTTGTAGAAGACTTGGTGGAAAACCAGAACTTTAAATTTGCTAAGAAATGCTAGCAGAGTTGATGTCACCCACCTCCAGTTGGAATGAAATCTGGAAATTTTCTATGAAATGAAGTTTTTTGAAGAAAGTATTCTAGAAATATCAAACTGACTTTGCTGACAACATTTGCCAGTTGAAGTCATATGTTTAAATAGACATGCCAGGTGTAGTTGAAAAATGCAGAAAATATTTCCATTCTTAAAAACTTTATGTTTGAAATACTTCAAAGCTAAAAACAACTTCTCTGAGCTAAATCAGATATGTATCTGTTAGAACATCTCTGACAGAAAAGTTAATTGGCAAATATAAACTTTCTTTTGCTAATATCCTGAGACTATCACAGCTGCAGTAAAGCTTCCCCTCCTTATCGTAATGCTTCTTTTTGGTCTTACGGCTTTGACCATTACAAAGGCAGCTAACTTTTTTCAAAAATTTTAATGAAAACTTTCAAGTTTATCAAACCAATGTCTTCCAAATTGAAAATAATTCTAATGCAAAATCAACAGATTATGTTTCTTTTTTTTTTGATAAAGATTTAAATTATTAAATCAATACATCAATAATCTATTCCTAGGCAGAGACATTAATAATCTATTGCTTTTAACAGTGGGTGGTTAAATCATCTTCTGCTGTTATGTCTCATACTTGTCATTTATTACATTCATTGTTATTTCTGTTAGAGCTGCACCTGGAAACAGGTGCCTCCATTGGTCAAAAAAACTAAAAAAAAAAAGTTTGTCATGGTTTGTATTCTGGAAGATGGTATTACCATGGCTTGCTTTATCCCAAAATCACAAATCAATAGAAATCAGTACTTGTAAAAGAACAACACACAGCAAACCGTTAAATGGCTGTATTCTGTAGAGAACTTAGAAACTCGCTGCCATAGGACGTTAAAGAGTGAGGTGTCTGTTCAAGGAAGATCTACCTTCCATCCTTATTCAGAACAGAAGAGCATAGTGAGGATGATGACACTTCAGGCTTTCAGCCAGGGCCCAGATCTTTCCTTCCATGTTGTGGCATCTCATATGCAGTCAAATTATGTGAGACAGGTAGTGATAAATCAGCATCACGAAAAAACATAAATTGTCAGATAGACAATGCTAGGATGAAAAGAACATTATCTTTTACAGCAGGCCGAGAGTCTGAAATTTTATGTCTTTCTACAAGAAGTAACAAGAAACCACATAACTGTTCTTGCACGTTTCTAATTTCTATTCCAATTTACTGTAAGCCTGGTGTGATAAGACCAAAATTGTATTTTAGCTGTGGGCAGGTTTTAAGACCACATTGTTCTAAACCACTGAAAATCAGGATCCTTGATAGAAACTCTGATAAACTCCAAAGTCTGACTGTATTAGTAGGAGCTGCTATCATATAGACAATTTAATAAAGATTTCAAACATGCCTTCTGTGTCCTAAAGCCATTATTCACTGCTAAAGGACTGTAAATCACAAAAAAAATCTCAGAAGGCTTTAATTTGAAATATATATATATAAAAAATATATATAGCTGTAAACCAATCAAGGAATTTAATACCAGAAACTAAAATCCCTCTGTCTTTACCTTGTCCCTTGCTTTAAAATACAAAACTCACTTAAATAAGGAATGTTTAAACACATCTGCCATACTGGAGCAGTAGATGCAAAGCAAACAAGAGGGGCTGTCCATTAGAGAAGATGTGGTCCAGTGACTCAATAAATAGATGCAGGAGGAGGAGGGTCTGTTCCTAGTCTCACAGCTAGCTCATGGAGTAGTGTAGTGTGGTAGCAAATTAATTTTCCTCTTTAAGCTCATTTTTCTGCTTTCACTCTGCTATGAACTCATTGGGGCAAGGCAATATCTCTGGGCTCAGCTGTGCAGCAAGAGACCTACCAACTCCCTGGAAATGCTGGAGTAGCATTGAGAGGTCTCTGCTCTGACCTGCATCAACCACTGTGATATTGCTGTCGTGCTGTGCATTTTCCCCATACTTCTCTGCTGGCTTTCTTGTGAGCACCACAGCAAGGTGGTGGTCATGGGGACATGAGGCATATCCATATCTGGCTTGGAGGCAGATATTGCTAATAGAAAAAAAACCCCTAGTGACTGTGATCTATAAAGGTTCAGGTTTAATGTTAGGAAATTTCAACTTCAGGAATTGACCCTGCTTGGGAAAAAGACCTGCATCAAGTACTCAAGTCCTATGGTGTTTGCAAAGGACAAAAGAAGAAAGGATTGCATCCCAGGAAAGCTGCCCTGATGGACTGCAACTGCAACACCATAAACACATGTAAAAATGGGGTGGACACAAAGAAAATCAGATAGCTTTCTCTCAGGTTTTAACCTACAATGGGCTGTTCTACCACATGAGAGAAATAATGATGAAAAAAAAAAAAAAAAGGAAAAGCTGAAATATGGAAAGAAAACCAACCAGAAACTCTGCAACCTGGCCATGTTTCAAGAGTTCAAGAATCATATTCCCACAGCTTAGCGGTCCTGGCAGGATAAGTTAATAAACCAGTGGTTTTATACCAAGTGTCCCTTGACTGAGTGTCAGCAACTCAAAGCTTGTCTTCCTGGCAGAAATTAATTTGATGTTCCTAGCTTGTTTCATACTGGTCAATAATTAATTTTATGAAACATCCTCCCGTTTCTCCTTGTCAGATGATATTGGCAGTCACTTCTCAGGAGAATCACAGGACTGTCCAAGTTCTCAGGCTGTTTTCCCCCTCATCACGGAGATGGCCAAAGCACCCATCGCCCCAGCGGTTGTGCCAGCCTTGCCTGGTTCTTCTTATGCCGAAATGCACGAGCACCAGCTGGGAGGGGAAAATTACCTCCAGCAGAGGTGAGACTCTCTGGCTCCAAAGGGACAGCGCTGATTTCCACTGCAGGAGGATTTGGCCCACCCTACCCAACACAGAGGGAGAAACCAAAACACACATCCCTTGGATGACTGGAGCTCAGGTCACCATTTGCCTGTCTGGAGCAGGATAATTTGTCAGACACCAGCTGCTGTGAGCTCTGTCCTCTTGGACACACTCGTTATTGTGTTACAGCCTGCCTGAAGAATGTGGGATGTCGTGGAAGGGAAAATGATTGCAACCTCGGTTGAACAAATAATGTGAGGACTTCTTTATGTGAGAGCCTCTACTGTGCACGGTGTGTTCATAAAGCAATAGCCAGCATTAGGAGGGAAAAGGGGGGTGGGGGAAAGAAAAGGAAAGGGAGAAGAGAAGAAGAAGAGGAAAAAAGCAGGCTGGCAATGCTGGGGAAGTGCTTTTGTGACCACACAATGAGATTTAAGACCGGATGGAAGTGGTGTCCCCGCTCACTCGCTCCCTTGCCGCGTCTTCTCTGTCTCTGAAAGAGTTACTCGGGAGGATTTCAAGGGTAGGTTTCTAGAGCGACACCATGTCTAATTATGTACAAGACGGAATGAAAAGGTGTAGGCCTGTCTTTCCAGCTCAGAAAAAAATGTGGTGTCCTGCGAATAAGAAATGAACAGACTGACCTTTTCAGAGCTGCTGAAAGAGAAAACCAGATGTATTCCTCAAGAGTCACTATGACTGAAGGGTGATAAAGGCTTGCATTGTGCACTTGAATAAAAGGAAAGCTAACCAGAAAACAGCAGCTGATAATAGTCAGGCCAGGCTGTGCTATTGTCCAAGGCACAAATGTTCAGCATTGGCCTAGACCACACTGCTGGTATATACAGCACAGACTTGGGGGGAGAAAAAAAAAAAGGGGGAGGCGGGGGGAGGAAGGCAGCTTTTTTATTCCTGTTACCTACAGGAGATTGTGTGAAACTGCTAACAGTTATAAGACCACAGAGGAAGAAAATTATCTGGGATCCTTTCCCCACCACACACACACACAAACATACACATGCTCCATTTCTAACATTATGTTCCTGTAAGATCTGAATCTAACCATCTGCCAAATGAATAGACAAAACCCAGCTTGTCTTCCAGGGTTCAGATGTAAGGGGGTGGATAAAGAGGAAACATCATGCTGGTGAAGAGGCTGGAGCTTTCTGCGCTGCAAAACAGGGGTCTCCAGAGCTCAGGACAACCAGTGAGAAACAACAATGGCTTTAATTTACCCAGGGACCAGGGACTGGGTGGGGAACACTTGGAAAGCATGACTGTCCCCCATACCAGGCAGGTCTCTGTCACCACCATAAAACCCAGAGAAAAGGCAGGGATGGGGGATGGAGAAGCGGGAGGAAAGGAGAGATGTGGGGGGAAAAAATGAAAAAAAAAAACCAACAGAAAGCAAACCCCAGCCCTTGGCATCTCCCACTCTTGGGGAACAAACTGGCTTCTCCCTAGGCAGGAGCCACTTGCTTCAAGACCTGCTGCTGTGATGTCTCTGGATTCTTCAGCATCACAGACCTGCCAAAGAGTCTCTCGGTTACTTTTGAATGTCATGTCACTGTCTGAGAACCAAGGCTGGGTCTGAGTGAGCGGATCTTGCCTATTGGAGATGGCTATTTTTAGAGTGGGCATGATAAGCTTCTGCCAGGCACCATCCGCAGCCAACCACCTCCACGCAGAAGTGTAAATCAACCTCAGTGCTCGCTAGGAGACCTTGTCTTTTCTTATTTAAATATGGTCTCTTAAATAACTCTTTGGGGCTGTTGAATGTGGTGGGAGAGGGGTTCCCTGCTCCTTACTGCCCTTCCAGGAACAACAGACGTGCAAAGAAGCTATGGGGCTTTTTTTTTTTTGCACAGTGTTGGTTTTGTCCTTTACAAAATTAGTTCAAGGAGATTTATTGCTGGCAACAGGCGCTGAGGGCTGGCCTGGTGCTTGTCTGCAGAAGATGAGACAGGGTGTTCCCACTGCAAAGTGCTGTAGTTTGGCCGTCAGAAGATGAGGTGAAGTTTGCCTCCTGGCTACTGGCAGTGCGACCCTGGGTGCATCCCTTCACCTCTCCCTGCCTGCCCCAGTTGTCTCAGGACTGTGCACTTCTAAGGAAGTCCTCCAGAGCTGGAGCTGGCTGTCACAGTGTATGCAGCTCCTAGCACAGCAAAATGCATCATTTCAACAGGGGATGGAGCAGCTGTTTGTATAAGGAATTAATTATACTGTCACTACCAGATACAAGTCCTCCACCGATCAGTGAAGCAAAGAAACATGGTCTTAAAGGAGAAGCACCAGAGAGAGGACACAGGTATCTGCCAGCTGTGAAGTCAGACAGGAGTGAGTCTATTTTCTTCCAGTCTGCCTTCCTGATGTGTTTCAACCCAAGCCTGGGAAAATTACCCCAGGGAGAGGCTATTTTGAGGCTCCTGGGCCGTAGCTTTTTTGCTGTGATTACCCTGGAGGCATCTAATTACTAGCAATAGGGCTGCCTTTTCTTTCTGATCTCTGCAAGGAACCATACTGAGAAGCTACCAACTCATCTCATGCTGTACCCATAAGACCTATACAAGCTCCCTCAACTTTATTTTTCCCATGTCAACATAAGTAGGAGAGATTTGGAGGGTGGAATAGATGGACAGGAGGAGAGAGAAAGTGATTCACAGGGAAATAATGTATTCCTGCCATACGTTCAGAGAATTAAACAGCACATGTATACACACACACTCATGAGGCTGAGGAAGCAGGCTGAATAACTTTCAAAAGGCTTGCTGCATCTTGCTCCATGAGTGGGTATTGCTTGGCTATTTCTAAGAGACAGACATTAAAATCCGCAGCACAGTCATTTAGAATTTCAAAGGATTCTTCTTCAGGGGGTGGAATACAAAAGACACCACAGTTATTCACATAATACAAGCAAGGTTGGGGAAACAGCAGCATGCCATTAGGTAAGACTGAGCAGAAAACCTTTCTGGAGAAGACTAAGATCTATTCATTCAAAGTAAAGAAGTGACCCTCATCATTTCTTATTTATGCACTTATCTGTGTATATATGTGTAAGTGAATGTGTACATATATAAAGGTATCTTTGTGTAGCTATGTTTTCTACATCACTTTGAGAAGGGCTTGAGAGATGATCTGAAATGTGTGCTGTAAGGCAGAAAAGAAAAGGAGGGGAAAAAAAATGTATTCAAAATACATCACACATCATCCATGCATCTACACAAACACGCTCGCATTTCTTTCACCATGAGCTTTGGGTGTCAATCAGCAGAGAACAAACAGCAAAATGAAAACCAGGAGCTCCTTCTGTTGAGGTTTTATGATAATGTCCTCCAACATTTCCCTGTTTTTGTTTTCAATGTGCTAAACTAACTGGATGGCTGGAGCGGCAAAGAATGCAAAGCTCACACATGTAAAGCATTGTGTCCTCTGACATACTATTACACAGAAGGCACACAGTTCCCCCCTCTCCCTCCCCTTCCTGGTGTTGATGAATTACATGAGATGAATATCACAGATCTGGGTTTTTTAAACCGTGAGCTTAGGCAGCAACAATGACTGCAAAGCAGACATCGTTGTCTGAACCTCTATTGTTTCTATTTCGGGAGCACATTGAGTGATTAGTTTGGGTAACAGTAACATCACATTACCTTCTACAGGCTGGAAATGTCTTTTAAAACTGAGGCAACGCTGAAGCCATGTGATACAATACTGTAGACAGAGCCAAGTGGAATACATCAAAGAGTGCCTTGATGCAGATGTTTCATGCAGAAGAAAATTAGGTCAGAGACCACTTCAATTTCAGCTTCTGCCAGGCTTGTTTGAGAGCTTCCAGTGAATTCCTAATGAATAGCTTCTAGGGCACTTTTCTCTCATTCAGTCACAAACTGCCACAGCCAGATGAGCTTTCCATGTGGAATTTTTTCTCATTATTTAAAATACTATTACTTTGTGTTCACAGATTCCAGAATCTTCCTTACAACAATAGCAACAACTCCCCCTCCTTCATCACACCCCAATAAAATACAAGGGTAAAGGACAAAGTAAGAAGAATAACCAATTGAGACACAATGTATGCTGGGGCGGAGGCAGGGGGGGATAAAAAAAAAAGCAGCCTTTTACCAATTTTGCGTGGTAAATAAATACTTGCTAATGGTCCTTCTCAAACACAGGGCTTTCTGAATCTCAGGTGTTCAGACTTGTGGAGGCAAAGCAGTCTGCAGAAACCCAAGTGGTTTGTTGATGTTTTCCCTTTTTTCCCTTTTTTTTTTTTTTTGATAATACAAGTTAGATTTTCAGTGAAAGGACTTTAAGAGAGAAACAACTTTCCCCCAGTGATGAAGATGTCACATCTTGTTCTTCTTGTTCTTTACCAACCACAAGAATAATTTTTTTCTTTTTTTTAAATGGCAAAGAGTGAGATACTTTAAAGATGTTTTAACAGCCTGTGCACATATTGGCTGCTATAGCCGTTGGCCCGTTGCACTTCCAACAGGAGAGCAGAGTCTGCTTCAGACCTGCCTGCAATGAGAATACACAAAGCCTTCTGAACTTCTGTGGAGCCACAGTGCCTGTCCATCTCTCTCCCGAGCTCATTCCCCTTTCGTGAGTAGCTTTGGGGGCCTCTTTTGAACCACACAGCTAAGAAGCAAGTAGCAAGTGTGTTCACTGAGCAGTTTAGATCAGGCTGTTCTTTAAAGCTGAATATAAGCTGAGCAGAGCAACTTGCAATTCCATACATGGCATACAGCAGGGACTGCAAGGTTATGGCACTTAGAAAAACAAGCAACCGCCTAGCATCTTCCTCATCAGGAAGAAGTCTCCAGCCCTTGTAATGTGGGTGTTTTTAGTGTGGTCCACCTCCACTCTGGAGTATAAAAGCAGTTCAGCAAGCTGTGAACCAGAGTCCAGCCCCAGGCCAGCCAAAGGTGACCTTTTGGGTCTCACGTACATCATTTAATCCACGCTATGCCTGATTTTTTTTTTCCTTCCTATGGTTGGCAGAGGGCCAAATCTAAAGGTGGATTGAAATCTATAATGATTGGGGTTATCTAAGGAGCTAAGCAGGTGCTGGGACATGACATATTGATAGGGTAAAGATATAAATCTGGTTGCTGAGATGAGAAAAACCTTCTTACTGGTTACCACTCAGACATGCAGGGAGGAAAGCCTTCACATAGCAGCAAGGTCCTCTCTGGCACAGAATTAGGATCATCTATGGATAATTTTACCTTGCAATCCTGAATGTCCTGTACTCCACCCACATGTTGCACAGGATCAAATCGAGACCAATGACTCAGACTGTCATCGGAAAGGATCCAGAAACTGACATCAGCCTCAACATGTCCAGCTGTTGTTGTTCACTGAGTCGCAGACTCATGACAGAACAGTGTGAACTCCCTTGTGTTCCCAGGGGCTTAGGTGGAACGAAAGCATAATATGAATTTGCAGCAGAACCACCTCCGTTCTGCATCTCCATTTTCCTGTGCATAGCTCAGAGTCCTACAGAAGTTCACAGATGTCCTTTTGTCTACTCCAAGCAGAACAACTGAGACCCTCACCCATCAAAGCTGGCATTTCAGAGGTGGTTTGGTGTTTAGAATGCTTCCAAATTCACAGCATCATATTAAAGCACTGGGACCTGATTTTTTAGATGTTTTTCAGACTATCTACAGATGGAATTTTCCGTTTTCTACTATGTCCAGTCATGAGCACTCAGAAATGAAGGACCACAAAATGAAGTTGCTTTCTAAACCCGAGTTGCTTGAGATGACCACACAGGGTCAAGGTCAAGAATAGAGCCCTCAATGGAATGACTTAATGCAGGAACAGGACATCCCTGCTTATCTGCACATCCACCAGTCTGGACACAGCATGACAATTTTTTGTACCAGCAGTCACATCAAGAGCCGCTCCAGCTATCTCTTTGGTGAACCACTTAGCTAAGTGATAATTAATCCTACTTCTTCAGAGGAACCACATGTCCACAAAATCGCCCACCTGGCTGCTCTCCTGGTCTGTTTGCTGACTCTATGGCAGATCTGTGCTTCTCTTCAGAGTCTCTCATCTCTTCTGGTCCTCATACCAAGGGATTTTTTGGGGGGCTTTCCTAAATCAAGCCCGCCCACGGAATTGCCAGTCAGAGCAAACAGGAGCATGGACATATTTCCCTCGCTCCATAATTTGAATTCCTAGTCTCTCCTACAACTTCACAATCTCTGTATATCTGGAATGTTTGTGTCCTTCTCCATGAGGTTGTTCTTCCACACCCTCAATTCTTAGGGCCCACTGCAACAACACAATGGCTCATCTAAATGCACCTAAATGCACTTCTCTTCCACCTAAAGTTCTCAGCCCTTGTAGCTCAACAATTTGTCTTATTTAATGAATTTCTCCGAGGCCTGACAGATCTCATAGTCTTTTGTAACCTCCAACTTGGCTTAAAAACTCCATCATTCAAACACCACCACACAATTCTTGCATAAGGGAAAATTTTTTAAAATACATTTGAATTCAATTCATCATGCATGTAATTGAGACACTCTTGTTCATTCATCGGTGGCTGCTAATGCACATAGGATACTGAGATGGAAAACTGCTTACAGAATTGAAACATACCAAAATAACCCACTTACAGGAATTTAGTTTTTTGTAAGTAAACAATAAAAGCTGTCATATCTACCACCTGTTTTACACAAGGGACCACAGCAGGTGATCTTGCTGGCTTTAAAAGCAATGAAGCTCTTTCTTTTCTGACCACTAACTGTAGAGATGAAAGCCTTCTTTCACAGCAAAGCAGATACAACTTGGCAGTGACTACGTCCATTTCTCTTCAGTGTCCTGCCTGCAGTTCCAGATATGGTTGCTCTCCTTACCCATTCAGTCTCTGGTATCTCTAGGGATGCTATCAGCTGCTGCAAAGTGGGGCTCTGTTGTGGACACTTTTTGATCCAGATCTGGATGGTGGCCATCACATTTGTATTTACACGGACAACTGGACAACCTTATATAGGAACAAAAATGCCTGCTGTTTCCTAAGCAGTTACGTTTCTGTTCCTGGAGGAGCTCAGTTTCTTGGCTGCACACAGCCTCTATTGTTCTGCATTCTCCTGGCCATTAGCCAGGATCCAGGTAGCATCTCTGCCCTTTTCCACAGAAGCAATGGACAGACCATCTCTTGCTGCAGGCCTGGATGGAGTAGGAGTGAGGCGAAAGTCTTTCTTCAAGGTAGTGTTGGCCACACAGAAAGAAAACTAGAGTGCAAGTGTTACTGACAAAGCTGTGGTCCACAGGCATCACTAAATACCAGAGGGCTTAGCCCTACGTCACTCTAGGTGAAGCCAAAGGGATCTGATATTTTTGAAACATCTACTATTCAATGTTTATTTTGACCACCTAATTACCAACCAATCTCCCTCTTCTATGGATACTCACCTGTGTAGTCTGATTCTCAATACTGGAGCTCAGTTGATAAAAAACCATGCCTACCATGCCAATTATTTCTAGGCAAGGTTAAAACAGTTCACACAAAGAAGGGGAGAATCTCAAAGATTGGAGACATATCATCCATCCCACCACCAGCATAAATGGTAAAAGTTAGATTGAATGAACTAATTCATCTGCACAACTCATTGAATTAGGAGTGGTTTTAAATAACCTCTTGACTGAGAATTGATGTCTCATTAATCTAAAGTATATCACAGTGAGAGCCCTAGTAACACCAAATAAAATAACTCTCCACATTGCAGAGACTGCAGCAGAGATTTCACAATAAAGGCTTTTACATTTATTTAAGACTGCAACAACTTCTGCTCTAAGACTCTGAAGGGCTGGTGAATATGATAATTCACCAGGTTTGCAAAGGTATGGGCATGCTGTGTGGGACTGGAATATACTGCCTCAAGGGGATATCAAAAGAGCTGTGCAGCCAAATGCTTTCAGAGTCAATGTCACCCATGGATGAAATGTGGACAGTGGTCAGAGAGGAAAATGATGTCTCAGTGACCTGGTTCCATATCCGACTGCAGCTGTCTTGTGGTGTGAGACAGAGCTTTTCTGTCCCGTTTTCCAGCAGTGAGCCGAACAGCGGTAATGCCAGTTCCCCTCCAAATGTAGATGGGCATGGAAAATTCAGAAGCTGCACTCAGAAGGTCCTAGACAAAAGCTGCTCATAAAGCAAAGCAGCCATCACCAGGCAGAGTTATGCCTACAGCTTGGCAATAACTAGCATTATTTTATCTTATCCTTCTTTTTAATAATCATGCTTAAATACTTTGTTTTTTCCAAAAACCTACTTCCTCCTCTTTTCCCCATTCCTCTACTAGCACTGGTTGTCTGCAGAATTTCATTCAAGATCAGGCATTTTAATTTGGGGATAAGGTGGAGTTTCTGCTTCAGAAACTTAAATTTAGTTATGTGCTGAAGCAGAACATTACCCCAAAATGCTTCATTATAAAAATGTTGAACCAAAATATTTGGACATTTTCACAGTTCTCTGTTCTTTTTCTTGTTTTGAGAATGGCAGCAGGCTGGAGACACGAATGTGATAATAATTTGAAACTGCAATTTGACAAATAAATGAACTTTAAAATGTTCCCATACCTAAGGATGTCTGAGTGGAGCTGGTTTCAAGGCCTGTTCACTGAAACGTATGGAGATTTAAGGCATCACAGGGACTGACAGGACTGGCTCAAGTGCTTGGGAAAGAAGGAATGGTAGCAACAGCAGGGACTCAAGAGACACAACAGACCCAGAGAAGCCTCTTTGCCAGCCAAGAAAACTGCAGAAATGTCCAGTGCCTGTGCAGGAGCCTGCTGACCATCACATGTGTTGTTTTGCAGCAGTAGGCTTCTTGCCCTCACAGCATGCTGCCCCCTGCCTCCACCTGCCACCCTTTCCCACCAGCTGCCAGGTGCTGGCACTTGCTCCAGGTGCTGGCAGCTCTTCTGGTGCCGCCTTTCCAAACCATGGAGTGGCCTGGGGTTTCACATCCATTAGGCCTCCCACCCACCCTCATTTTGGAAAGCCCCCTTAGCATCAATCACATTGCCACAGGAGCCTCTGTGGCTTGTGAAAGATAAGAAAGCTTGCGTAGAGCGGAGTTGGAGTAGGCACTTACTAAGTCTAGGGACTTGTTTTTAAGTTCGTGGTGGAGGATGCTATAGGAACTCCTAGTGTTGCGTGAATACCAACCCAAAGGCATACTAATACAATGAAGGGCTCATCCAGGCTTTTACCTGGATTTTGCTCTAATTCTTCACCTTAGTGTGTATGGGCTTTGAATCTAGACATCAGTGATTCTTTAGTACCTTTTTGTTCAGTGTCCAAGAGGCACTATTTTCATTATTTTCTACCAGTTGCAGCCCTTGGGGTGCCGAGATATGCTCAGATCCAGACACAGCTTGCATGGGCATGGCTGAAGAACCTTTCAGCATTTTGGCAGTCATGACTGGGTTTGTGTAATCTTTCAAGGACATGGATAAACTCTGAATAAAAGACATATCCTATATAGGCTGGAAGCAAGTGACCAAGAAAAATTGTGCTCAGTCTCTTGATTAGTAACTGCCTTGTTCACTACAACCCTTTTTTTCATTGAAAAGGAACTGTTGGGTTACTTGCCACAGTCACAACTGAGAAGGATAACAGTAAAATGGCAGCAGGGAAGAACTTTGACATCTCCCTGAGATGTAAGGGGTAGGAACATCTGCTCACCATCACAGAGAAGCTCATGTCATAACTCCAGACAAGGTGAATTTTTGGAGAGCCAGAGAGGAAACAGGCCTTCTTGTCTTGCCAAGCAGCAACTGCTGTAGTGCTTTCCTTATCATTGACTAAAGAGAAACCTAAACCTTAGGCTGAAACCAGGAAGAGCAGTGAGAAGGACCAAAAGCTCATTTCTAGAGGTTAATGAGCTTCCTGCAGAGAGCAGCAATCTTCCCACTCCTTCCACAGCAAGCATCTTGACCTGATGTATCCCCTTCCATAACTATTGACTGCCTCATTTTATCCCTACAGACCCCTCATAGAGTAGAATTCAAAAAGTCAAGTCATAGAGCATACATAAGTCACAAAGGATGCCAACAATTTCATCATACTGTCACTGCCAAGTACCCAAGGTCTAGCTATAATGCAGACACATTTCAAAACTCCCAACTAAGTCAGCTGCTCCAAAGGCAGCACACATTCTCTCCAAGCCCTAACTCGTTGCTAAGTATTGTAAGTCAACAGTAGGCTTCCTGTCTTCCTCTTAAGCTATCTACCATCAAAACATGTCAGAATAGAGAAACATCAATTGTTGTCTGGTAAACAAAAGCAGATTTTTTTTCCTTATCCTTTCCTGTTGGTCATCTCCTTTGCATTGGCTGCTCATTGTGCTGTTATCAAAGTATCACATTGGGTGATACTTCATAAGGGGAGAGGTCCTAAATAGAAAGGTGCAGCTTAATCACTTTTGAAGAAACCTGTCAAACAAAAAGCTGAGGCATCCCAGAAATTCCTGCCCCATCTTGTTTTGGAGTAGGCAAAACCTGCTGCTTAAGTGTCTAACGTTGATTCTTCAAGTACATGTGAAAAGAGCAGTAGCTTTAGTGTATCACAACAATTTATCATCAGTAGTTTATCATCATACTCTTGACAGCAACAGAGAGACTGGAGCAACATCCTATATGGGACAAGTCTAGCCAGTGCATAAGACCTTCCCTCGTGTCAGTAGGTCACAGAGAAATAGGACATCATTGCCCTGGAAATTCAAGAACAATCTCACAGGAACTGAAAGAGTAGTTGAGTAGAGGAAGAGATGCAACTTTAGCAAGGACAATTTTTCTTAGGCATATGGTATTTAATATACACCGATCCCTGATTCTAAGTACTATCAGGTACTTTGGAGGTAGTTTTCTGTGTCCTTATTATTCCAAGAAA